>NW_024412406.1:28057861-28072643 GCF_014898765.1 Herpailurus yagouaroundi | reverse complement strand
CTTCCTTCCTTCCTTCCTTCCTTCCTTCCTTCCTTCCTTCCTTCCTTTCTTATTTAGAAAATTCTGTCTGATAGGACAAGTCTCTGATGCTCGTCTTTAGAACTGTCTTAGCTATTCCTAGTTCTTTAATTTTCCAAATAAATTTTAGAACTATGTCAAATCCCTTAAAATGTGTTAGAGTTTTGGCTGTAATCACATTGAATTTATAGATGAATTTCGGGGAATTGAAACTTCATAGACTCGAGCCTCCTCATGCATACTTTGTTAAGTAGAACCCTAACATCTACAGGCTTTGAAGCTATTTTGAATGAAATTTTGTGGTTCTTTTCTGTTTTTTTGGGGGGGTTATTACTGTATTCAACTGCTACTTATCGTTTATTATTTTAATTCTAGTGTAGTTAACATACATAGTTGCAGGTGTACAATATAGTGATTCAACAATTCTATACATTACTCAGTGCTCATCATGATAAGTGTACCATTTAATCCCCATCACCTATTTAACCCATCCCCCTCCTGCCTCCCCCCTGTAACCGTCAGTTTGTTCTCTAGAGTTCAGAGCCTGTCTTTTGGTTTGTCTCTGTTCTTTTTCCTTTATTTATTTGCTTTGTTTTTTATATTCCACATATGAGTGAAATCATGTGATATTTGTCTTTCTCTGACTTATTTCACATAGCATTATACTTTCTAGATCCATCTCTGAGATATGTCATTGTTTTGTTCGTTTTTAACATTTATTTACTTTTGAGAGACAGAGAGAGACAGAGTGAAGAAGGGGAGGGGCAGAGAGAGAGGGAGACACAGAATCTGAAACAGGCTCCAGGCTCCCAGCTGTCAGCACACAGTCCGACTTGAGGCTCAAACCCACTAACTGAGATCATGACCTGAGCCCAAGTCAGATGCTTAACCAATTGAGCCACCCAGGCACCTCTGAGTTATATATATTTTTTAAACTTTTTTTTAATGTTTATTCATTTTTTGATAGAGACAGAGAGTGAGTGGGGGAGGGGCAGAGAGAGAAGGAGACACAGAATCCGGAGCAGGCTCCAGGCTCTGAGCTGTCAGCACACAGCCCGACACGACATGGACCGTGAGATCATAACCTGAGCTGAAGTCGGACGCTTAACAGAGTGACCCAGTCGCCCCCCGAGATATTTAAAAAAAAATTTTTTTTTAACGTTTATTTATTTTTGAGACAGAGAGAGACAGAGCATGAACGAGGGACGGGCAGAGAGAGAGGGAGACACAGCATCGGAAGCAGGCACCAGGCTCTGGCCATCAGCCCAGAGTCTGACACGGGGCTCGAACTCACAGACAGCGAGATCGTGACCTGAGCTGAAGTCGGACGCTTTACCGACTGAGCCACCCAGGCGCCCCCCGAGATATTTCTTAATAGGCACATTAGTCAAACAAAAAAATAAGACTATGGAGGAGTAGAATATTATAATTTTTAACATGCTTGATCTAACAGATACATATGGAACACTTTGTTGCCCTCAAAGCGGAAATCATGCAGGCCACAATCAACACAGAGTTCAATAAAGTTGGAAGTGAACAATAAAAGCAAATTAGGAGAAAGAAAGAAAAACCCAGGCACTAGGATATTTAACAATATAAAATTGAATATAATATAAATTTAACAAAATTACTCCTGGATTAGGGAAGAAATCAAAATTGCAATTAAAAAAATTTGCAAATGAACAAGTGCTCTGCATATTAAAATCCACACTGAGCAGCTCTCAGAAGTATCTTTCTCTTTTTTTAATGTTTATTTATTTTTGAGAGAAAGAAGGAGAGAGAGAGAGAGGGTGGGGAGAGGGGGAGGGAGGAGCCAACTGAGCCATCCAGGAGACCCTCAGGTGTCTTTAAAAGACACACACACACACACACACACACACACACACACACACACACACACCATGTGAAGATGGGCACAGGATTGCTCCCAAGCACTAGGATCCAGGTAGAGAAGTAGATCATATCCTCCCTCAGAGTTCCCTCAGGCCACAGGTGGGGACATTTGGGACACACAATGGGCAGTCTGTGTTTGTCCTGTCCCCCCTCCCCCCAAAACCAGCCACCTCCCTGAGGCCAGATCTCGAGAAATCTCGGGCCTGATCTCGGCAGGTCAGAAGGGGTGGAGGCAACTCCTTGGAGGGCTTCCAAGAGGTGCCAAGGGACACCTGGAGTTTAGACTCCTGGCCTCCAGAATTGTGAGAGAAAAATTTCTGTGGTTTAAGGCACACGGTTTGTGGTAGTTTGTTACACCAGCACTAGCAAACGCATTATGGGAAATTTTATGTCACTAAACTGGAATTCCGAGATGATGTGAGTGATCACCTGGGAAATGACAATGACTAAGAGTAGCTCATCAAAAGGTAAAAACCTTGAAATTGTGACCCACAATTAGTCCATCAAAAAAGTTAGAGACCGTACAGTTTTATGGAAAGGATCCACCTAATCTGCAGAAAACTAGCTAATCCCCATGTTTCGTACAGTATTTTGGTGGGTAGAGAAAATGGATGATTTTAACTGTTTCCAAAGGGCTAACGCATCTTGCGAATAAAGACAGAGAAGGGAGCTCACAAAGACAAACCAGCAGGAGTATCTTTTTTTTTTTTTAATGTTTATTTATTCTTGAGAGACAGAGAGAGATGGACCTCGAGCAGGGGAGGGGCAGAGAGAGAGGGAGACACAGAATCGGAAGCAGGCTCCAGGCTCCCAGCTGTCAGCACAGAGCCCGACACAGGGTTTGAATCCACGAACTGTGAGATCATGACCTGAGCCAAAGTCGGACGCTTAGCCAACTGAGCCACCCAGCCACCCCAGGAATATCTTATTCATACGCATAAGTAGGGAATTTCTAAAAAAAAAAAAAAAATACCAGTGAATCCAGCCAAGTAATGGGTTAATAAAATGATAAGTTGTGGCTAAGCTGAGTGCACAAGGCTGAGACAACACAAAGAAATATAGTCACGGGGTTGAAAAAAAAGTCCCGATCCTGTCAACAGGTACCAAAAGAGCATTTGATAAAATTCAACATGCAGTCCTGGTGGAAACAAACCAGCAAACAGCAAAAAAAGCCAGGAGACTTGAGGGACCCAGACAAAGGGCATCTACTGAAGAATTATGAAGGTAGAGACAGGAAGACTAAAAGGATGTCCACTGTCCCAGCTACAATTCAGTATTTGTTCTGGAGCTTCTGGATAATATAATAAGACGAGGAAAAGAAATAAGAAACAAGTTTTATTTTTGAAAGATCTCCACTGTGAGACCAATAGAACTAATAAGAGTTCCGTAAGACAGGTGGACTCTGGATCCATTTGACATCGTTAAAGCAGCAATGACCGATTAGAAAGCATCATCAGGGGCACCTGGGTGGCTCAGTTGGTTAAGAGGCCGACTTCAGCTCAGATCATGATCTCGAGGTCTGTGAATTCGAGCCCCGCGTCAGGCTCTGTGCTGACAGCCCAGAGCCTGGAGCCTGTTTCCGATTCTGTGTCTCCCTCTCTCTGCCCCTCCCCCGTTCATGCTCTGTCTCTCTCTGTCTCAAAAATAAATAAATGTTAAAAAAAAAAAGCATCATCAAAAAGCTCCACTGATGGTAGCCGCACACTCATCAAACAGCTAACAATAAAGCTAGCAGGTGCCTAAGCTTATGTGAAGAATTAATACAGCTTTATTGGTGGGAGAAAAAGATTTAAAGATATGAAGAGAAACACTATGACACGTGTCTCTGGTCTGAAGCAATGCCTTCCACCACCCCCATACATCATCTCTTTATGACAAAAGAACACATGTTTGAAATTAGGCTTTGTCTAGAAGCAACAGTAGCTGACATTGATTAAATGCCTACTACGTGCCAAATGCTTTACAATTTTATTTCAATTAAACTCTCTTAAGCCTCGGTTTTCTTGTCTGTAATATGGAGATAATAACCCCACCGTGTAGAATTGTGATTTTAAAAAGAAAATACACTAAAACAACAAGGGGTACAAACTTCCAGCTATGAAATAAATAAGTCACAGCATAGGAAATATAGTCAATAATATTGTAATAACTTCGTACACTGACAGATGGTGACCACACTTATCATAGCAAGCATTGCGTAATGTATAGAATTATTGAGTCGGTATGCTTTATACCTAAAACTAATATAATATTGTTCAATTAAAAATAAATTAGGGTCGCCTGGGTGGCTCAGTCAGTTAAGTGTCTGACTTCGGATCAGGTCATGATCTCACAGTTCGTGGGTTTGAGCCCCGCGTTGGGCTCTGTGCAGATAGCTCAGAGCCTGGAGCCCGCTTCAGATTCTGTGTCTCCCTCTCCCTCTGCCCCTCCCTCACTTGTGCTCTGTCTCTCAAAAATAAATAAACATTTAAAAAAATGTTTTTTTAAATAAATTAATTAGAGGGGCACCTGGGTGGCTCAGTCAGTTAAGCGGCCGACTTCAGCTCAGGTCATGATCTCACCACTTGTGAGTTCAAGCCCTGTGTTGGCTCTGTGCTGACGGCTCAGAGCCTGGAGCCTGCTTCCAATTCTGTGTCTCCCTCTCTCTCTGCCCCTCTCCCACTCACGCTCTCTTTCTCTCAAAAATAAATAGACGTTAAAAAGATTAAAAAAAATTAAATTAATTAGAAACAACAAGTCTTTATACAGTGCCTTTTATATAATAAGTGCTCAAGAAAATTACAGGGAAAAAGGTGTTACTTAGCTAATAAGTTATTTACTTCTTATGGTAACCTTGTAAAGAAGGAATTTTTTATACTTGAGTAAATTGAGTCGACTGTGCAGTTCATGTTAAAAGATTGTCCCATCTGACTTTTACCCTTGATCACATCCCTATGCACCATTGAGGATATGTGCTGATTCGGTCGTAGGGAGATCCAGGGGAGGAGTGCAGGAGGCTAGAGAAAGGAAGAACATATAGTTTGCAATCTGGTTTGAGAATCACAGGGCGTCAGTAGAAACACCCTGGGTGACAAGCCCCAGTCCCCCTCCCTCTGGACACAGGAGATAATCGCTGGCAGAAGTTAATTGCACTGTCCTGCAGATTCTTTTTTTTTTTTTTAATGTTTATTTTTAAGAGAGAGAGACACAGAGCACGAGCGGGGGAGGGGCAGAGAACGAGGGAGACACGGAATCCGCAGCAGGCTCCAGGCTCTGAGCTGTCTGCACAGAGCCCCATGCGGGGCTCGACCTCACTATCTGCGAGATCAAGACCTGAGCTGAAGTCGGCTGAGCCGCTTAACTGACTGGTGTCCCAGATTCAGTCGGTCTTTTGCAGGTCGAGTAAAACGAATGAATGAAGTGGTCAAGATGTCCCTCAGGGACCTGCGGTTCTGTAGCTGAAGTCAACGCATTTCCTCCCTACAGGCCTGTTGGGAGCTGCACCCACTGCCCTTCGTGCTGGTTGAATAGCTCCCTGAAGACCTGCTTGGGCCAGACACCCCCCTTCTGCACGCAGAGGGGATAACCTATAGGTTATTTTTGTTTTCCAGCCCCAACTGGCTTCTTTGTTGCCCTGCTAGAGTTCTTATTTTATAACTCCTTGAGCAATTTTCAAAAAAATTTTTAAAGATTATTTTTAATGTTTTTATATTTATTTTGGGGGGGGGGATGGGCAGAGAGAGGTTAGAGAGAGAATCCCAAGCAGGCTCCCCGCTATCATTTCAGAGCCCGAGGCGGGGCTCGAGCTCACAAACGTGAGATCATGACCTGAGCTGAAATCAAAGAGTTGGATGTTTAAGCAACCGAGCCACCCAGGTGCCCCTTGAGCCATGTTTAGTCTTTTGTTTGTATTCTCTATTATCCCCCACACTCCGGGCAGTCTTTGTGAGCAGGCCCGAGCCCAGGTGGCCAGGGACGACCAACTCCAGGGTGCCTTGGGGCAGCTGAGGACATGCCCCGGATGTTTGAGGTGTGCGGGCTGACAACCCAGCCTCACCGACTTTCAGGCCCCGAGGGAGGGAGGCGCACCCCGCGGGGGTCCCTCTGGACAGTAAATCTGCAGGGCTTGGCCAAGCAAGTAGAAGCGCTCCCACCTTACCTCACATGAACAGACCATTCAAGGTAGACGGTATATTCCAACGATCTAAGCTCCGGATCCGGTTGTTGTAAACGGAATTTTGTTGGAACGCAGCCACGCTCATTTCGGTAGGTATTGCCTGGATTGCTTTCCCGACAGAATGGCAGAGGTGAGTCGTTGGAGCCCCCGGTGAGTGGCCCACAAAGCCTCGAATATTTACTCTCCGGCCCTCACTGCAGGCGTTTGCAGACCTCTGCTCCGGAGGCCTAACCTGGCACCCTCTAGTTGACAGTGAGCAATCAGAAACCCTCCTGGAGCGAGGGGCAGGCACAGCCCCTGCAGGGACCGCACCACAGGGGCCATTCAGCAGGATGCCGGTGACAAGCCTCACCGTCCCAGTTTGCGCAGGGATGGGCGGTGTCTACAGCTTACATTTTTTAAAAATATGTTTTATTATTTTATTTGTATCAAATTTTAAAAAAATTTAAGTAGGCTCCATGCCCAACAGGGGGCTTGAACTCACAACCCTGAGATCAGGAATTGTGTGCTCTACCTGAGGGAGCCAGCCAGATGCTCCACCTGAAACATTTTTTTTAGGGGTGCCTGAGTGGCTCAATCCGTTGAGCGTCCAACTCTTGTTTGGCTCAAGTCATGAGCCCACGGTTTATGAGTTCGAGCCCCATGTTGGATCTGCACTGACAACACGGAGCTCCTTGGGACTCTCTCTGTCTCTCTGGCCCCCTCCCACTCATGCTCACTCTTTCTCTTTCTCAAAATAAATAAACTTTAAAAAACTTATTTTGTATTTATTTTATTTACTTAAAAATTTTTTTTTAATGTTTATTTTTTGGGAGGGAGAGAGACACAGAGTATGCGTGGGGGAGGGGCAGAGAGAGAAGGAGATACAGAATCCGAAGCAGGTTCCAGGCTCTGAGCCATCAGCACAGAGCCCGATGCGGGGCTCGAACTCATGAACCGTGAGATCATGACCTGAGCCAAAGTCGGATGCTCAACCGACTGAGCCACCCAGGCGCCGCCCCCCCTGCAAAAGAACTTTAAAAATATTGCAATAAAATATACATAAAATGTACCATTGTAAACATTTTTTTTTTCAACGTTTATTTATTTTTGGGACAGAGAGAGACAGAGCATGAACGGGGGAGGGGCAGAGAGAGAGGGAGACACAGAATCGGAAACAGGCTCCAGGCTCTGAGCCATCAGCCCAGAGCCTGACGCGGGGCTCGAACTCACGGACTGCGAGATCGTGACCTGGCTGAAGTCGGACGCCCAACCGACTGCGCCACCCAGGCGCCCCTATTGTAACCATTTTTAAGTGTTCCGTTCAGTAGCATTAAACGCATTCACGTTTCTGGGCAACCAGTGGGATCATCCATATCCAAAACTTTGTATCATCCCAACCTGGATGTCTACACCTGTTACGCCATTTGTCCTGTCGATGTTTTCAGCAGTCAGGGCCCATTCCTCACGTTCATCATAATAATTAATGAGCGAGTCACTGGTGTCAGGAAGGACGATCCATTGTTGACAGCCTGCTGAGGAGCAAATCTTTTCGGTCAAGTGGGATCGGTGTGGCAGAGGCTGAGGAAGCTGTCTCTGTCAGATGTCCAGGAGGCGCAGCTAGCCAGTCCCTTGCAGAGCGTCTATGCAGGAGAGCCCTTGGGTGGATTCAAGCTGAAACCAGCCAGCATGGGCACACATGCATGCTGATAATACAGAAGTAATTTATTTTTATTAAAAAAATATTTTTTAATGTTTTATTTATTTTTGAGACAGAGAGAGACAGAGCATGAGCAGGGGAGGGGCAGAGAGAGAGGGAGACACAGAATCCAGAGCAGGCTCCAGGCTCCGAGCCGTCAGCACAGAGCCCGACGCGGGGCTCGAACTCACAAACCGTGAGATCATGACCTGAGCCGAAATCGGACGCTTAGCTGACTGAGCCATCAGTCAGTTATAATTTAAAATAAATACAGAAATAATTTAAAATAAATCCCTGCGGCCAGCACAAAGCATGGTCCCAGAGGTTTAGCAGGTGCTGTGTGAATACTTCCTGGGGAGCGAATAAGGGAAAGAAGCAATGAATGTCCTCTGCATGCAAGAGTGGTAGAAATTGTCTTCCAGATTTTCACTGGCTTTCGTTGGTCCCCTTCTTAGGAATCTGACGCTTCCGCTTTGTCGTTCTCTCTCAGGAACATGGTTGTTTTAATAATTCTCCTGACCCCGAGAAGAACAGTTGTTTTGAAGTGGACACTGTCAAGGGGTGTCCCGAAGTCCTGCTTTTCTAGCCTTCACGAGTTGAGTCCCTGCCCACCTCTCCTTCCCACCCCAGCTTCCTTGACCCGGGCATGCTCAGATTTCCACCAGAGCTGTCCGGTGCAGGGGGACGGAGTGCTGTCCAGAGTGACCATGGGGGGGACTTCCCTTGTTCTCCTGCACAGATCCGCCACTGAGCAGTTGCCAGGATTTGCGTGCTGGTGGAATTTCAGACGGGGCTGACTGGGGGCTCTCTCTCTCTCCCATTCACGTCTCCCAAATCTGGTCGGAGGCTCACGGTAGGGGAGGGAGAAGTGGGTGTGTGCTTTCACACTGTGAGGGCGTATGGGGGTGTGGGTCCATGGTTGGGAGAGGGGACATAGAAACCACCTCGATTTCCACCCTAAGGAACCCGTGGCTGGAAGAGGCCTGAAAAACCATCCAGATGGGCCTTCCCACTGGGCGGGGAGAGACTGAGGCCAGGAAGACTAAGTGGCACGCAGAGGTGGGCCAGAGCAGCCATTCTCACACCTGCTAGAGGCAGAGCCCCAGCCAGGTTCATTTCTACATCCCCTTGACTGGAATGTTGAGTACGTGTGTCTGGATTGGCTGTTGTTAAAAAAAGAAAAAAAAAGAAGACCCAAGTGGAACATAGCTTCTGTTACAGACACTTAAGTAAGAATGTTGGAAGGCGGACGGGACAAGGGAAATTTATTAGAATGAGTTGGTCTGGGGACAGTGATAGGAAAATGGTAGTGACAGGGACATTATACACAAACATGGATCAGCAAATGGGCCCACTGCTCTGGATATTCTGTGCCCAACCTCTTGCCCTTCCTTCCCTGCCTGGGGCCTTGAAGGCTCTGGGGCAGTACAATCTATATTTAACCCCGGTCCTCCTTGTACGGTAATTCACTGCATAGCCATGGGCTCACATCTCCCTGTCTTACTGATCAAAACCCTGGGATAAGAGTGAACATTTTTTTTTTCTTTGAAAGTTTGTTTATTTATTTCGGGGGTGGGGAGAGAAGAAAGGAGAGAGAGAGACTTCCAAGCAGACTGCCAGCGCAGAGCCTGACGTGGGGCTAGAACTCACAAAGTGTGAGGTCATGACCTGAGCCGAAATCAAGAGCCGGGTGCTTAACCGATTGAGCCACCCAGGCGCCCCAAGAGTGAAATATTAAAAAAAAAAATTAATTTTGACACGAATTCACTTGAGATGTGCCTTGTCTTCAATGTTTGACCCTTCTGGGCTACAGCTGGTTCCTGGATTTGCTTGTGTTCGTGGGCACAGGCCCTGAGTCATTTAGACTCATGTGGTCCTCTCCCTCTTCATTCCCAGATAAACATCTCAAGTTTTCCCTCCCTTTGGACTTAAGTTGGGGAGGATGAGATAGAGGGGTGGGGGTGGGGGGGTGAATGTGTGATTGGAACTGCGTTATCTTGGCATCTCTCTTTAAAATTGAGTTGAAGACTAACATTAACTTCTGACACGGAAGTGTTCATATTTACTTAGGATATTAAATTATAGCTAATTATAACTTATTTGTTCCTGAAAGCTAGAAACAAGCCAACAAGACTATTTGGTCATGTTTGAATTATGCTGCTCTCTTGGGCAGTCGGTGTCACAGATTTAGTGAGATAAACCAACTAGGTCAGCTGGTCCTCTTTCTAATTTTTCCTTTTTTAAAAAGTAAAAGCTGGAGAAAGGAACTGGTGACCTCTGAGGCTGTTTAGATTCGGTGTGGTTTTCTGGAAAACATCTTCATTGTTCGGGGTGAGAGGTCGAAGGTTTATTTTTACACATCTCTGTTTTTAGCTGCAGATAGACGTTGCTGGCTCACGGTAGAAGCCCCTTTGTAAGAAACATCCCTTACTGCATTTGTCCCTTGAGCATAGCACGTGCCAAATGATCATTCCTAATAGACTGCTTGGTTTTCTGGAGAGAGGAAACATCTTGATAACTCCCTGGGATGTGTTATGTCAGAGAGAATGTGTCATGGATCCTTGACAGCTCACACAGGGGCATCATTAGGGCTGGAATGCCAGGTGCCAGGCCCTCCCCCTCACCTGCTCAGAGACCGTTGCCCATCACATCTCATTACCCAACTATGTACACTTGGCTGCCATTTTCTCAAAGACACTTACGCAGTGGAGTTTGGTAGCGACGTCAATTCTTTTCCTGTCGACTTAGAAGATTGCGGTGACTCAATGCTGGCTGGTCAACCTTAAAGATTAAATCGAGGACATTGGCTTAATGATTTTAACAGCTAGTGTAAAGGATTTCCCAAGTGTGAGAATCATGATATAAAATAGGGTTGGGAACTTCATCCAATCTTAAAGAGAAAGTAAGCAACACGGCTCGAGGCTTACTTTATGACAGTATTTCTTAGAATATAAGCTTCACATTTTAAAAGATTAAACAGGCATAAGATATAAGAGTCTGATGGCGAATCGGCACACCCTGAATCTGTAAAATTCCCTACTGTGTGAATGAATTTTTGATCCTATGTTGGAAACCATATAAGAGTCATTATTATTCTGGGGCACCTGGGTGGTTCAGTTGGTTGAGGGTCTGACTTCGGATCAGGTCATGATCTCGCAGTCGTGAGTTCGAGCCCTGCATCGGGCTCTGTGCTGACAGCTCAGAGCCTGGAGCCTGCTTCAGATTCTGCGTCTCCCCCTCTCTCTGCCCCTCCCCCGCTTGCACCCAGTCACTCTCTCTCTCTCTCTCTCTCTCTCTCTCTCAAAAATAAACAAACATTAAAACTAAGTTTTTTAAAAAAAGAGTCATGTGATTTCCCTCAATTATTGTTCTATGATTATGATAATTACTTTCTTAGTTGTATTCCTTTCGGTCAAACTTTTATTTGCTCTACTTCAGTGTTTCTCAAATGTTCGTATGTATAAGAATCTCCTGGGCACTTTGTTTATAACGCAGATTCCTGGGTCATATCCTGAGACCTCCTAGGTATAAAGTAGTCACCAAGAATTCAAGTAAGCACTCTTGCTGATTGCAGTGCTGGTGTCTGTGGAGATGGAGACTCCTTAGCCAATACTGAACCAACTTCTGGAGGCTGATAGAAAATGGGGTAAAAATAAGGATTAGTTAATCGCCAATGGCAAGTAAGCTTTGTAAACATACCTACCCTGAAGAAGTAGCTCCTGAACTCTTTTGACTCCAACGTCCAGTATTCTAGAGAGACATACAGCTTGAAAAGGAAAGGAAAGAGCTCTGCCATGATTTCTTTGTAGTGTTTGGTATACGGTCTAGAAATATTTGGAAATATGTCCTATAAAAAAAATCCTGCCTGGAAGATGTTGGGAACAAGTGTGTGCCCTGGGATTATGCACCCCCATTGAATGTGTCTGGTGTGGAGAACCACACTGGTTGGCTCTGAGTCTTGGTTACCTGGCCTGACAATGGGGGTGGCGGGCAGCAGGATTTGGGGACTGCTCCAGAGAAGGGTGAACATCAGCCTCCTCCCTTTCTCATAGAATGTGATTTCCCTCAAATTTAGGAAAATCTTATCTCTTCTCTTTGAGGAGAATCAGGTCAAACGATCTTACTTTTAAGAGGCTTGAGTATAGGGTACCTGGATGGCTCAACTGGTTGGGCGTCTGCCTCTTGATTTCAGCTCAGGTCATGATTCCGGGGTTGTGGGACCCAGCCCCGTGTCCAGCTCCATGCTGAGTGTGGAGCCTGCTTGAGATTCTCTCTCTCTGCCCCTTTCCACTGCTCATGCTCTCTCTCTCTTTCTCTCTAAAATAAAATAACACAAAATATCATATCATATCATATCATATCATATCATATCATATCATAACATTTAATTGTAAAATAAAATGCTGAGTACAGACTCGGGATGAAGAGAAAAGGAAGAAAAATGTCAACAACACAGATGCTTCTTTGCCTTTGGGATTTATTTTTCTTCTGCTGTTTTGGAAGGGAACAATCATTTGAAGCTCCTTGGAAAGGCAGGGATGTAATGCAAGGAATGCAACAAGATGACCAATTCTATCTTCAGTGCCTCTTGAGTCCTAAATCAATTGCCTACTGTACTTGGACACCCCACTTAGAAACCACAGGCACAGTGTGCACAAAAGTAGGCGTACTGAAATCCCAATGACATGTATTTTTGCAGAAATAGAAACACACCATTCTGAAATTCATACGGAATCTCAGGGGGCCCCGAATACCCAAAACAAATTTGAAAAGGAAGAACAAAGTTGGGAGACTAAAACTTTCCGATTTTAAAACGTACCACAAAGCCAAAGTACAGTGTGGTACTGGCACAAAGACTCCTAGACCAATGAAACAGAATAGACAGATATGATCAAATGATAAGGTCAAATGATCTCTGACAAGGGTACGAAGATCATTCACTGGGGAAAGGACAGTTTCTTCAACACATAGGGTTGGGAAAACTGGGAATCCATGGGCAAAAAAATGCAGCTGGATCCTTTTCGTACATGATGTTAAAAAATTAACTCAAAATAAAGACCTAAACATAAGACCCCAAAACTATAAAGCTCCTAGAGAAAAAAACATAGAGGAAGATCTTCATGACATTGGATTTAGCAATGAAAGTGCAGGCAACAAGAGCAAAAATAGGCAAGACTGTGCCAAACTTACTCTTATCAATAGAGTGGAAGACTGTCTACGGAATGGAAGGAAGTGTTTGTGTTTTGTATTCTTTCATGAGGCAGTCAGCCAGGTACAACCACAAAAAGGACACGGAAGAGGTGCAAGAAAATAAAATTTATATCTTCACAAGTCCTAGGGACAGGAGGTATGCCAGGCCGTGCAAGGCCACATGGAGGGGAGTGTCAAGGGAGCCAGCTCAACCTAGCAGGTGGGGGTAAGGGACGCTAGTGTTTTTCCTGGGGGTCAAACTGGAGCACACAAACAAAAGGCATGAAGGGATTTCATTGGTGCATTTGAAGGTCATTAGGTCACAGTCTGGGGAGGGCAAGAAAGTAAGGGACAGGGACCAGCCTTATCACATTGGTGATAAGAGCACATGGGTGCTCCGGGCATTCGCAGCCTGTTTGTGGGGTTGTTGAGGCAGCAGGAAAGTTAGGAAGTTGAAAATTTCACAATACAATTTGCAAATCATATACCTGATAAGGGGTTGATATCCAGAATATATAAAAAGTTCTTACAACTCAGCAACCAAAAAAATCAGATAACTCAATCAAAAAGGGCAAAGGACTTAGATATTTCTCCAAAGAATATACAGATGGCCAATAAACATAGGAAAAGATATTCAACATCATTAATCATTAGAGAAATGCAAATAAAAGCTATGATGAGCTATCACCTGACACTGATTGGTATGACTTCTATCAGAAGAAAGAAAGAAAGAACGAATGGAAAATAACAAGCCTTGGAGAGGATGTGGGTAAATTGGAATCTTTATGCAGTGTTGATGAGATTGGAAAATGGTGCCACCACTATGGAAAACAGGGTGGCAGTTCCTCCAGAGATTAAAAATAGAACTATCAGGGGCACCTGGGTGGCGCAGTCGGTTGGGCGTCCGACTTCAGCCAGGTCACGATCTCGCGGTCCGTGAGTTCGAGCCCCGCGTCGGGCTCTGGGCTGATGGCTCGGAGCCTGGAGCCTGTTTCCGATTCTGTGTCTCCCTCTCTCTCTGCCCCTCCCCCGTTCATGCTCTGTCTCTCTCTGTCCCCCCCCCCCCCAAAAAAAAACAAAAAAAAAAACGTTGAAAAAAAATTAAAAAAAAAAAAATAGAACTATCATCTGATCCAGCAATCTTATTTCTGGATACGTAGCCAAAAGAAGAGAAAGTATGGCCTCGAAGAGGTATTTGCACACCCAGGCTTGTGGCAGCACTATTCATGATAGCTGAGAGGTGGAAGCAACTCAGATGCCCTTTGGCGGATGAATGGATAAACAAAATGTGGTACATGCTCACAGTGCAATATCATTCAACCTTAAAAAGGATGGAAATCCCGTCACATGCTACACCGTGAAGAAAACTTGAACACATTATGCTAAGCGAAATAAACTCGTCGTAAGAAGGCAAATACAGCACGGTTCTACTTACGTGAGCAACTTAGAGTAGCCAGATTCATACGGAAAGAAAGTAGAATGGTGGCTGCCGGGGATGAAGGAAGGGGGAAAAGGGAAGCTATTTTTTTTAATGGGTACAGAGTTTCAGTTTTGCCAGATGAGAAGGTTCTGGTGATGGATGGTGGCGATGGCCGCACAATGAAGCGGACATACTTAGCAATACTTAACAGCACACTTAAAACAATGAAAATGTAAAAAAAAAAAAAAGAAAGAAAGAAAGAAAACACAACTAGGTGTACCATTTTTCCGGTGACCTCTTTCTCCGCTGTACCATGAGGATTCTTTGTTGCAAGCCACCAAACTACGTGATGTTAGCAGAAGAGGGGTTGATTACATGTATATTGTGTTTAGCTGATTTGAAGAGATACAGTTTTCTTTTTTTTTTT
>NW_024412406.1:27985118-28057461 GCF_014898765.1 Herpailurus yagouaroundi | reverse complement strand
CGTTCATGCTCTGTCTCTCTCTGTCCCCCCCCCCCAAAAAAAAAAACAAAAAAAAAAACGTTGAAAAAAAATTAAAAAAAAAAAAATAGAACTATCATCTGATCCAGCAATCTTATTTCTGGATACGTAGCCAAAAGAAGAGAAAGTATGGCCTCGAAGAGGTATTTGCACACCCAGGCTTGTGGCAGCACTATTCATGATAGCTGAGAGGTGGAAGCAACTCAGATGCCCTTTGGCGGATGAATGGATAAACAAAATGTGGTACATGCTCACAGTGCAATATCATTCAACCTTAAAAAGGATGGAAATCCCGTCACATGCTACACCGTGAAGAAAACTTGAACACATTATGCTAAGCAAAATAAACTCGTCGTAAGAAGGCAAATACAGCACGGTTCTACTTACGTGAGCAACTTAGAGTAGCCAGATTCATACGGAAAGAAAGTAGAATGGTGGCTGCCGGGGATGAAGGAAGGGGGAAAAGGGAAGCTATTTTTTTTAATGGGTACAGAGTTTCAGTTTTGCCAGATGAGAAGGTTCTGGTGATGGATGGTGGCGATGGCCGCACAATGAAGCGGACATACTTAGCAATACTTAACAGCACACTTAAAACAATGAAAATGTAAAAAAAAAAAAAAAGAAAGAAAGAAAGAAAACACAACTAGGTGTACCATTTTTCCGGTGACCTCTTTCTCCGCTGTACCATGAGGATTCTTTGTTGCAAGCCACCAAACTACGTGATGTTAGCAGAAGAGGGGTTGATTACATGTATATTGTGTTTAGCTGATTTGAAGAGATACAGTTTTCTTTTTTTTTTTAAATGTTTATTTATTTTTGAGACAGAGAGAGACAGAGCATGAACGGGGGAGGGTCAGAGAGAGGGAGACACAGAATCCGAAACAGGCTCCAGGCTCTGAGCTGTCAGCACAGTGCCCGACGCGGGGCTTGAACTCACGGACCGCGAGATCATGACCTGAGCTGAAGTCGGCCGCTTAACCGACTGAGCCACCCAGGCGCCCCGAAGAGGTACAGTTTTCTATATTCTAGCATGTCTGATATTGGAAGCCATCTCACATTTGATGACATTGGTGGTGGATGAGGTTAATGCCACCCAGATCCTCCCCTCAAGTCCATCTTTTTGGAGTGTTGGCAGAGGACAGCTCTGGGCTGGGTGTCCCCTTCTGCAGTTTGCCTTCTGTTGGGAGGAGCTGCCCCATCCAAGGCTAAAATCCACATCCAGTGACTTGTCTACACTGGCTTTCTGAGCTCTGGCTCCCTTGCCTCCATGAGGGACAGCTCTGAAGAGGCATCAGCTGCAGAGCTCCCAGTGGGTATGTGGAGTGCCGGAACTCTATTCTATTTCAGCTCAGCGTCTCCCAATCCTGGGTCCTGCTGTCCTCATTTGCTTGAGGGTATCGTTCTGGGGGGCCTTTCCCAATCAAGCTTTTGTAGTCAGATCTCCTCAGAGGCTTTTTCCAGGCGAAACGGGCCTGACAGTATGTCACCACTTGATTGGGAGTCTCTTTTCCTCTCATGATGTTCCATAAAATAAAGGTGTGACTTAGCATGAATGGTGCCTCAGATTCTGTAAAACGAACTAGGAGTTGGCCAAGTCAAAGAGTGGAGGAGGTAGAGGGAGTCTAAAACAGCTGGTGGAGATGAGCTCTCAAAAGGCCTTATACACCATTCTACTGAGTTTAGACTTTGTCTTGAAGGAAAGGAACATAAGCAAATTTGGTTTTGGGAAAGATCTGCCTGGTCTGAGGGGTGGGTAATAGATGGGAGAGGCCAAGCTTTGGAGCAGAGGAAACAGAACAAAGGTGTTGGAACAGTTTACAGCAGAAAATGGTGGTGCCACTAAGGAGCGGGCGGATGAAAGCGTCCTCATAGAGGTGGAGTCTACCAGATTTGGTGACCATTATGGCCGTGCAGATCTCTGGAAAGAAAGGACTCTGGCTTGGATATCACATTTCAACAAGCCCAACATGTGACTGCAGGGTGCACCATGATTTTATGGGCCACCGACAACGGAAAAAAATGTTGCCAATCGAAGTATGGCCTGCTCTGGATTGCAAAACACATCCCAATCTCAGATACGTCAGAAACTGTGCATATGAGAATAATTTAAGCTACCTACTCTGGAAAGTTCCCTAATGTTGAGTTAGATACCCCTTTGCGTGTTGTATAGCAATCAGTATGCTTAGCCTTATTACAGGTGTCCTGTTCTCCTGTTAATGCTATTTTCAGCATCATGAACAAACACCCATGAAAGCCCAGCATGTGCCTGGCTCTCTTCTAGGGTCAGGGATTCAGCAAATGGACTCAGATGGAAAAAATCTGACCAGATCTCTTATGGTCACTTGTTTTCTTTCTCTTGCCCAGTTGACTGTGGAGTCCTCGGCAGAACACCATTGCTTCCCCAGTAGCTGGTGCAACACCTGACGTCCTGAGCATCAGAAAGCTTTGTTGTGAGAATGAATGAGAACATCGAAGGGCTTTTCTCTTGTGGGTGAGGTCCAGTAACTCACTCTGGTCCAGACGCTCAGAGTTTTATGCTTCAGTGATTTCAAGAGGGCATGCCTCAAGTTTTTCTGCTCACTCTGACCATTTTGGGTGTAGCTCCTGGATCAATCTGCCCAAAGCACTGCTGTAATGGTACCCAAGTCAAAATCCTTGAGGGGCTTCCTTACTTCCCACTGAGTGAAGTCCTGTGTTGACTGATTCCTCTTCGTCTAGTTCGGGCTCATTGTTCTAAACCCACTTCTTACTCCTCTCTACTGTCATCTGTTTACGGTTCTTCAAATCATTCCTGATTTCATCTTCACTTGGCCATTTTCTTAGTCTTGAAGACTTACTCGTTTCCTCCCTAGAAATCATAACCACACACTGATACCCACTGTGGATCCCAGCGTATCATGGAGCTTTTCTTAACTGCCTTGGTTCACAGATATATGTTTTAACCTCCTGTAACAACCAATGATAACTTGTGCCATCCAACTTAGTATGTCTCTTTTATTATGATTTAATCATCCATTTATCATCTCCTTAGTCATATGGAAATTCTTCATGAGTGGGAAATTCCTCATGGGTGGAAATAGCCTCCTGGCTAATGGAAAATGTTTAGAAATAGCTTGATGAACAAATGGATGGTTATCTACTGGGAGGGGTGGGAAGTGTTTTGGAGACTTTCTGACTATGATAATATAGAAGAAATGGGCAAGGTGGTAAAGAAAAAGCCATCTGCTGATTTTAATTTTTAAGAAAGGAATATCCATATGGCTTTAAAACGGTGCCCAGAGGGTTCTATCGAAAAATTGTGGTCCCAGTTCCAATCCGCAGGGACAACTTCTTTCACTCTTCCAGCTTTTTAAATTAGAAATTCCAGATTTCTAAATAACATGCTTCTTCTATGTTCTCTTTTCATGAATCTGTTTTCTACATAAGTTTCTATTACAATAAGTCCACACGTTCCCTTTTTTCTCTCCCTTGTTTTCATTCCCTTGTTTTCCTGAGGCACACCCTTCAGTAGCAACCTAAGAAGGTACATATGAGAGCTCTCTGTCTCTTTTTTATTATGACTATTTTTTAGAGTATTTCTTTAAGTATTTTTTTTCTCTCTTTGTTCTAGCTCATCAGCTGGCAAGCAATTACAAAAGCCCAGCCAGGAACCCACATTCTGAACAGAAGTTGCCTGTATATTCTTTTTTTTTAATTTTATTTTTTATTTTCAAAAATTTACATCCAAATTAGTTAGCATATAGTGCCACAATGATTTCAGGAGTATGTTCCTTAGTGCCCCTGACCCATTTAGCCCATCCCCCCTCCCACAACCCCTCCAGCAACCCTCCGTTTGTTCTCCATATTTATGAATCTCTTCTGTTTTGTCCCCCTCCCTGTTTTTAGATTATTTTTGTTTCCCTTCCCTTATGTTCATCTGTTTTGTCCCGTAAAGTTCTCCTATGAGTGAAGTCATATGACTTTTGTCTTTCTCTGACTAATTTCACTTAGCATAATACCCTCCAGTTCCATCCACGTAGTTGCAAATGGCAAGATTTCATTCTTTTTGATTGCCAAGTAATACTCCATTGTATATACATACCACATCTTCTTTATCCGTTCATCCATCGATGGACATTTGGGCTCTTTCCATCCTTTGGCTGTTGTTGATAGTGCTGCTATAAACATGGGGGTGCATGTGTCCTTTCGAAACAGCATACCTGTATCCCTTGGATAAATGCCTAGTAGTGCAATTGCTGGGTCATAGGGTAGTTCTATTTTTAGTTTTTTGAAGAATCTCCATACTGTTTTCCAGAGTGGCTGCACCAGCTTGCATTCCCATCTTTAAACATTTTTTTAATGTTTATGTATTTTTGAGAAAGAGAGAGAGACAGAGTACAAGCAGGGGAGGGGCACAGAGAGAGGGAGACACGGAATCCGAAGCAGGCTCCAGGCTCTGAGCTGTCAGCACAAAGTCTGACGTGGGCTCAAACTCACCAACCGAAGTTGGTTGAGATTGTGACCTGAACCGAAGTCAGCTGCTTAACCGACTGAGCCACCCAGGTGCCCCTAGAGTTTTAAGTTTATAGCAACACTGAGGGGAAAGTATTGAGATTTCTTGTATTCCCCTTGCCTCCGCATGCCCATAACCTCTTCATTGTCGATCTCTATCATCAGAGTGGTAAATTTGTTGCAGTTGATGAACCCCCCATTGATTCATCATAATTACCCACAGTCCATAGGTGACATTAGGGTTTACTCTTGGTGTTATACATTCTATGGATTTGGACGAATGTATAATGACATGCGTCTGTTATTATAATATCATACGGAGCATTTTCACTGTCCTAAAAATATTCTGTGCTACACCTGGTCATTCTGCCCTACCCACCCCCCAAACCTCTGGCAATCTTTCTACTGTCTTCATAGTTTCGCCTTTTCCAGAATGTCACATAGTTGGAATAACACAGCATTATTTCACTTCGTAATGTGCATTTAAGCTTCTTCCATGTGTTTTCATGGCTCGATACCTCATTTCTTTTGAGCACTGAAGAGTATTCCATTGCCTGGATGTACCACCATTTACTTACCTGGTCTCCTACTGAAGGACATCTTGGTTGCCTCCCAGTTTTGGCAATTACGAATAGAGCTGCTACAATACCCATGTGCATGGACATACGTCTTCAACTCCTTTGGGTAAACGTCAAGGAGCACTATTGCTGGATCATATGGTTCAGAGTACGTTTGGTTTTGCAAGAACCTGCCAGACTGCCAGATTTTTGTTAGAAATCTTCCTAAGCGATGGTACTAGTTTGCATTCCCACCCACAATGAATGAGAATTCCCACCTCTCCACATCCTCGTCAGTGTTCTGGAGTTCAGTCATTCTAATGGGTGGTGTTGTGGCATCTTGTTTAGTTTGCATTTCCCTGACGACATATGATGGGGAGCACCGTTTCTATGCTTATTTGCCATCTTCTTTACTGAAGTGTCTGTTAGGGTCTTTGGCCCATTTTTAACTCAAGTTATTGTTGAGTTTTAAGAGTTACTTGTGTGTTTTGGGCAATAGTTCTTTATCAGATGTGTCTTTTGCAAATGTTTCCTCCCAGCCTGTGAGTTGTCTCTTCATTCTCTTGACGTTGTCTTTGGCACGGCAGAAGTTTGTAATTTTGATGAAATCAAGCTTATCCATTATTTCTTTCATGGATTGTGCCTCTGAAAAGTCATTATTAGACTCAAGGTCATCTAGGTTTTCTGAGAGCTCTTTTTTTTTGGTCTTTGCATGTCTGAAAAGGTTTTTGTTTCTCTTCACATTTGATTATTTGACTGAGTATAGAATTCTCTTAGAATTTTGAAGTCCTGTAGCAGCCAGCTTCGTTGTTAAGAAATCTGATGACATTCCAATTCCTTTTCCTTGGTTTGTTAACTGCTTTACCTCTCTGTCTTCCCTTTACACATAGGAAGCAAAATTTGCAATAATACGCCTTTGCATAAGTTTAAAAAATTATCGTGGTGAGTGTGTGGTGGGCCCTTTCAACCTACCAACTCATTAGAGAAATTATTCTGGTATTGTTTTTTATGCTTACCTCCCTTTCTCTGTTTTTTTTTTTTTTATTTTTGTGTTTTTTTCTGGAGTGCTGCTTATCAGATGTTATAACATCTGGATTGATCCACTAATTATCTTGTTTATTTCCTAGTTTCTGTCTATTTATATTCTTCTTCTACTTTCTGGACATTTATTTGATTTTAACCTCCGACATTCCATTGGATTTTTAAAATTTTAGTTCTGATAGTATGCTGTCCATGGTCTCTTTGTTCTTTAATCTTTTAAAATATGTATTCTTTCTTTGAGGGTATTATGATTTCTTCTATTCTCTTCATTGTCTCTGCTTATTTCCTATTCTTCTCTCACTTTTCTGTTTGTTTTAGTCTTGATGAATTCTTTCCCTTGGCCACACCAGTATATCCTCAAGGTCACACAGATCCATTCCTCTGCTTTTTGCCATGGAGACTGTATCAATAGGGTACTGTGCCTTTTAGATTCTGTTTGGGCTTGGAGAGGAGAGTGAGTGTGGGGTATTGGCTCCCCCAGACCCCCCTCCTTCCCCTCCCCCCACCGCCCCGGCTGTTGGCTAGGTAAAACTAGGTTCTCCTACCAAAGGCCACAGTTCTGGTGAGTAGCCTCTCCATACAACTACATTCTCCAGATTTGGGGAACCCCTCCTTCATCCTTACTCACCCTGAATACTGCTTACTTTTGTCAATTGTCCCTCTATTAAATTTTCCTTAAATTTCCAAGTTTCAGTGTGCCATCCTTTTTCTCTCAGGGGCACTTGGGTGGCTCAGTCAGTTAAGTGTCCAACTCTTGATCTCAGGGTCATGAGTTCAAGCCTTGTGTTGGGCTCTATACTGCGCATGATGCCTACTTAAAAAAAAAACAACAACACGGAAAACTCTATGTTTTCTTTCACAACTCTAGGTGATGTAGTCATTTTCATGTAAGAGGATTTGTCTCAAATGTATGGTGATCTTCAGCTGTCCCTTCCTGGCTAAGAGCTCTTGGGAAAGCCTACTGTATTGTAGGGCTTGCCACCTGGTGAGTTTCACTGTAAAAAAAATAGGGGACCATCATTTCATTGGTGTATTCCCAACTGTCACTATTTGGATATATTTCCTCTTGGACTTTCACTGGAGAATAAGAATACTTTAGTCTCCACTAAAGGGAGGGGGTGGAGGGAGAGGTGGCCATAAGCACAGATGTCAGTATCTGTGAGCAAAGCAGAGGGCTAGGACCCAAAGGCTGACATGTGGACCTGTACTAGGTACCCCGTGTGGGTACATCTCAGGCCTGCCTTCCTCTGGTTCTGGTCTTGGAGGGGAGGGTGGAAAGCAGATACCTGCTGTGGGATGGTAGGTCTTCTCTAGGTCTTCTGGGTCCAGAATTTCATACAGTTTTCTGTTTTGAACAGACCTTCTCCTTGCCTTCCACAAGAAGTTCCTCGGGATGAACTTGCCTGCTGAGTCAGGCTCCACACCTTCCCCCACATTGTGTCTGCACAATTGACTGACATTTCTTGACTGCTGCTGTCTCCTCTCCTTCTTTTTATAACTTTAGGATATATATTCACTTCCTTTACTGTCATTTTGCCAGGGTTTTAGAAAAGAGAAGAGATGAATGTTTGTAAAAGTCATTTTTTGAAAGAAAAGAACAAAAGGAAAATTTCTTTCTTCGTAAGCAAAAGCAAGAGACAGGAAAGTCTGTGGTTCAAAATCAGATCCAGCTCTGCGATTTCATCCCCCCCCCCCCCGCTTGTAAAAAAGGAGAGGAGTGTAAGAACAGCATTTTCTTTAGAAAATTTCTGGGGAGATTAAATTAGTTACTATTACAGAGTGCTCAAAATAGCATATGGCACGGAGTTAGCACTGCTTATACGAAATAGCGTAGCACATTTGGTTTCAAAATACTCTGTTAATAGGACAGTTGTGAAGAACAGAACCCTGGTACAGGGTTTTGAGATTCCTTTGCACGGTTCCACCGGAAGCTGTTTCTACCAGGAGCTGGGGTTTGGCTGACTCAGAGACCGGTCGTCTGGGGTCACAGTGTGGAGCTTTTAAAGGTTGGAAGCAGCAGGAAGAGAAAGGTGGGCAGGTAGATTTTGCTGTCCCTTCACAGAGCAGGCATGGAGGAGAGAGGCGGGGCAGCCTACAGGAATGAGAGGGAGGGTGATGAGAACGTGTAACCTTGTCTGGGCCCCCCAGCTGCTCTCATCCTGCTGGGTGAGGCCCAGGCTAGAAGATGCAATTTAGACAGCACTGCAGCCTGGAAGAGTAGGAATCTACCGGGAATGTTCTGGTAGCACGCATCAAGAGACCAGCTGCAGGAACAGGAAGTATCCATGCACTTGAAGCAATATTGTTAAAAACATGCAGAGAGGATTTGCGAAAATCAGTCAAAACATGTTTAGGTTGTGCTGAGCATTTGAAAGAGGTGTGAGATGTTTTAAAGAAAAAAGACAGGGGGTACCCAGGGGGCTCAGTCGGTTAGGGACCCACTCTTGATTTTGGCCCAGGTCATGATCTCACGGTTCATGAGTTTGAGCCCTGAGTCATGATTTTCTCTCTCTCTCTCTCTCTCTGCCCCTCCCCCGGCTGCGTGTGCCCTCTCCCACATACTCTCTCTCAAAATAAATAAATAAATAAACTAATAAAATAAAATAAAATAAAATAAAATACAAGACAAGACAAGACAAGACAAGACAAGATCAACTTAGTCTGACCTAGAATCCTCAGAGCAATAGATGAATATTGTGAACATGGCCTGGTTGAATTGTGAAAATTCTGCGTCTCTCCTTGTCTCGCTGAGTCCTGCAAGAAATATTCACTGAGCACCAAGTCTATGAAAGACAGTGTGACAGACGTTGCCACGGCAAGCTCCCATGTTTTCTCCTAGGGGCTTTCATCTAAAGGAGACATTTGCATAAGTCCCTGAGTCAAGGTAACATTCGATGAGCAGTAACGTCAATAAATGTGAGAGAGTTTAGCGGAAGAAGAAATAACTATAAACTGAGCTGATAAGTTAAAATGTGGGACAGGAGAAATATGACCTTGGGTTTGTCCTCTCTGCTTTGACGCCTGGCCGCCAGACTACCTGCCCCAGCTGGGGCTGAAACAGCCGTCATCCCAGCCCTGAGACCTAACGCACATACATGTTAAAGCTACACTGGGCAAGAACAGCAAAACGGAAGTGGGCGTGCGTGCGCGTGCGTGTGTGCGTGTCTGCATGTGTGTGGGTGTGGCAAGGCAGGGTGACTTCCGCTCTTTGTCCCCGGGTGGGCGCAACCGATAAGCTGGCGTGGGTTAGCACCGGCAGACGGTGGCCAGTGGGGGAAAGCTAGTCCCAGCCTGCGGGTGAAGGTGGGAGTCTTTGGCTTTAAAATTCCTCTTGGCTTCCATCAGGGCAAAGCAAAGCGCGGTCTGAGAACCAGCAGCGGCATCACCAGGAAGCTTGTTAGACTCTCACACTCCACCCCAGCCCCTCTGGATCACCATGGCCTTTTTCCAAGCTCCTCTGGGGATTTGCCTGCACCTTGGAGTGTAAGAAGCATGCCCCAGATGATGCCAAGACCCACCCCCCAATTCCACCAACTTTACTTTACATGGTGTCCAATTGATCCTTACGTCAACATTCCTAACATTTTCATATACTGAATTTTCCATACCTCTGGCAAGTTGTTGAAAAACAGAAAAGGTTAAAAAACAAGAAATAATTTCCATTGAGGGCAAAGACCATTATTATCTTTTAATGTTTATTTATTTATTTTGAGAGAGAGCGAGAGCACAACCAGGGGAGCGGCAAAGAGAGAGAGACAGAGAGAGAGAGAGAACCCCAAGCAGGTTCCACGCTGTCAGCCTGGGCCAACGTGGGACTTGAACTCATGAACTCCGAGTTCATGACCTGAGCTGAAATCAAGAGTTGGACGCTTAACGGACTGAGCCACCAGGTGCCCCAAAGAGCAAAGACCATTCTGAACACTGTTGGTTTTCTTGGAAAGGACTGAGTGGTGCCCACAAAGCGCAGTCAAATCCACTTCGAAGACCTGGTCATGAGTGGATAGCACAGAACCTTGTTTGAGGTAACCTCCAACTCGATGAATTCTGTGGATTAGCCTCAGTGCGTGTAAGAATCTTTCCTCGTGAGAATGAAATGGTATTTTTTAGATTTATAGCAATGTTATGAATAGAGGACAGAGGGTTCCTATATACCCCATAACCATGTTCCCCCTTTGGTAACATCTTAACAGAAGTGCCCATTTGTCACAATGAACTGGTATCGATACATTATCGTTAAGTAAAGTCAGTACTTTATTCAGATTATTATTTTTGATTCGACGTCCTGACTCTGTTCCAGGATTCCACGTTACATTCAGTTGTCATGTCTCTCAGGTTCCTCTTGGCTGTGACAGTTTGTCAGACTTTCGTTATTTTTGGGACTCATTAATTATAACAACTTTAATTTTTGGAATGTTCCTTCGTCCTCTGGCAGAACAGAATCTGACTAAATGAGGTCACATAACACTTTAAATCAGATCTAAGGAGGGGCGCCTGGGTGGCACAGTCGGTTAAGCGTCCGACTTCAGCCAGGTCATGATCTTGCGGTCCGTGAGTTCGAGCCCCGCGTCAGGCTCTGGGCTGATGGCTCGGAGCCTGGAGCCTGTTTCCGATTCTGTGTCTCCCTCTCTCTCTGCCCCTCCCCCATTCATGCTCTGTCTCTCTCTGTCCCAAAAATAAATAAACGTTGAAAAAAAAATTAAAAAAAAAATAAATCAGATCTAAGGAAAAAAAAGCCCAATTATGAGCTTGTGAAGGGTGGGGGTGGATTGCTGTAGTCAGTAATCAGGACACTGTTCCTGTCCTGGCACAAATAGGTATTCAGTAACTGATGAAGTCAATTTTTTGGTTTATTTATTGTTTTTATTAATGTCCCTACGAGGTAACGTGAACTTACAGATAGAGGTAGAGACAGTGAGATAGAATAAATTTTTCTTTTTTAAATTTGGGAGCTGGGCTGGACCCATGGATAGAAGTCAGTGGGGGAGATAATGATCACTTATCTGGAGACCCAGGGGGGTTGAACTCAGTCAGGAAAGCCTTTCTAGGACAGCTGGATCTTGAAAGGTGGTGTCCAACCAGCAGAAGAGGACGAGTAAGTCCTGTGTTGGGTTACTGTTTCCACTTGCTTTGCTAACTGATATTTGTAATCATGTCCCTTTAGATTTTGAGACTGAATATGCAGTTTCAAACTAGTTGGTAACTTCAAGCTTTTTGAAGATTCACTTGGTTTATGCCAAAATGTAACTTCTTGATTATTAATTTTTAAATGTTTATGTATTTATTTTGAGAGAGGGAGAGCAGGGGAGGGGCAGAGAGAGAGAGGGAGAGAGAAAAAGAATCCCAAGCAGGCTCTGCGCTGTCAGCACAGAACTCGACAATGGGCTCGAACTCACAAACCATGGGATCATGACCTGAGCCGAAATCAAGAGTTGGATGCTTAACCTACTGAGCCACCCAGGGGCCCCTGTAACTTCCTGAATTAAAGAAGGAAAAATAAAGAGTAGTGCCATTTCACAGAGCTTTCTGTGATGATGGTTATCGTGCTGTGGAGATATGGTGTGGTATGCAGCCACCAGCCACATATGGCTCCTGGGCACTTTTAGTATGGCCAACATGATTGAGGAACCAAATTTTAAATTTTATAAAATGTGAATTAGTTTAAATTAAATAGCCCCATAATTGATTTCAATTATTTACTATTTTAACTAATTATTTATTATTTCATTAATAATACATAATAAATAAATAATCTTGGGGCACCTGGGTGGCTCAGTCAGTTAAGTGTCCGGCTTCGGCTCCGGTCATGATCTCGTGGTTCATGAGTTCAAGCCCCACGTCGGGCTCTGTGCTGACAGCTCATAGCCTGGAGCCTGCTTCGGATTCTGTGTCTCCCTCTCCCTCTGCCCCTCCCCCATTCATGCTCTGTCTCCCTCTCCTTCAAAAATAAATAAACATTAAAAAAAAGAAAAAAAGAAAATGCATACCTAATAAGGAATAAGGTAAAATGTCACAAATACTTACTTTTTGATGGCTTAAGGGGATTAAGAGTCTCTTAACAAGAGAGCAACTGTTCTCGACTCTTCCAGGACTTTTTATAGGGTTGCCAGTTTTCGGTCTTAATCTCTTTCCACGAGCAAGCTGATTTGGGCCTGAATCTTAGTGCCCATGAAGAAATCAGTCATTGTGTATGTCATTATGGGTAGTGCACCTTATTCATAACCCCTTTCTTACTTCAGCCAACAGTGGTCCCTTGGCGAATTTAACTCAGTGGGCCTCAACATTGTGTTTAAGTCCCGTACATGGGAGAACCAGGAGCACTTCTCTTAGTTAAGACACACTGTCTGGGGCAGGTGTTTTGTGGGGGGGGGAGGAGAAGTGGCCTTCAGGAGAGGATCCCAGGGAGGGGGAGGGAGTCTTAGGGAGAAGGAGAGGGACAGGATTTAGACGGACAATAACTCGACTTTGAAAAGGACTCACAAAAATATATGTATACTTTCCCCTTTCTAGCACATAGACGCAGACATCGAACTGCATAGTCAGGCAGGTGGCAGAAGAAAAGAAACCGACTTCTCACAGCTGACCTTGCTTTTCCTTTCAACTTGTGTTCTATGTGCACGTAGCACCTCTGAAAAAATAATCCCCCGAAAGCCATCGAATTCAAAACAGATAAAAACTTGAAAAGCTATCCCACCGCTACCATCTCCTGAATTACTCAAGGCCAGTAAAGAGTCTCTTCGTATAGTGAATTTCGGTTCGAGCCCATCAGCAGCCTTCTCTATAGCCATCTCTCATTTCTCTCTGAGGCTAGAAAATACCGTGAGAAGAATCATCTCTCCTCTCTGACGTCTGACTCTTGTGAACTTTTCCTATCTTCACAGCTATTGTGCGCTTGATCTCATTTCCAGGGCTATCTGATTCCTCTGTTGGTTTCTCAGCTGGGGTGGAACAAAGGATGTGTCCTGAGCTGTTAGCACTGCATTTTCATACAATGTCTTCCTGGTCAGGTTTCACAACCTTTGGCTTGGCTTGCCTGGGAGAACATGGTAAATCTTACCGGTTGAACACTTAGCAGGTGCTCCTAACCAAGTTTTATGACAACACACTTTACTAAATACTAAATTCCCGATTTTTAAAATTTTAATTTATGGGTACTGCAGTTAATACAGTATTATATAGCAATATTTAAATATAACATATATATGTAAATATATATATGTTATATATAAATATATATATGTTACATATATATATATATAACATAAATATATAAATATAACAATATTTCGATGAAGTACAGGATTTGGACAGAACTTTAATTTCTAGGCCCGTCGTGTGTCCGCCTCACTTTACTAACTAAAAGTAAGCTAGCCATATTCAGTGAAGGACTTTAAGATATTATGCATTTGTAAAGAAACCAATCCCTTCAGTAGACATGAGCGTGATCAAGTAACATAAAAATAATAAGGCTGGCCTTTGGCAAAGAAATAAATTATTATCCCAAACCATGGGATATTTTGATGAAGAGTAAGAAACCAAAGCTATGAATTTATACATAAAGATTACATTTAAAAAACGGGGCACTTGGGCGGCTCAGTTGGTTGGACGTCCGACTTCGGCTCAGGTCATGATCTCGCGGTTTGTGGGTTCGAGCCCCGCATCGGGCTGTGTGCTGACAGCTCCGAGCCTGGAGCCTGCTTCCGACTCTGTTTCCCTCTCTCTGCCCCTCCCCCACTTGTGCTCTGTCTCTCTCTATCAAAAAAAAAAAATTTAAAGATTACATTTAAATGAATCTCAACTACATACACATTGCTTTACTTTCACTTTTCATGCGGGACAGGAGAGGAGGCACGAGAAATGGGTGCTGTCCATCCAAATACACCTTGAGCTTAATTCATGATCGTTTAAAAAATTAATTCTGAAAATCATAATTACACAAAAGTTTTATGAAAAGACAAGCACCCATATACCTCTATCCAGATTCGTCCGTTAAGATTTTGCCACATTTCCTCTCTGTCCCTTTCTCCAACACTGCTAAATACATTAGCATCCATCCGCGGGGGCTAGGGCATTTTCCTACAAATCCCAGCATCATTACTGTATGCGAGAAACATTAATTCAATAATACAATCTGGTATATGGTCCATACTTCAAATGCTCCACTTATCTCCCAAATGTCTTTTAAAGTTGTTATTTTCCCAATTCCCATGTTACAGTTGGCTGTTACTTGCTCTTGAGTCACGTTGTGTGGGCAATTTACTCAGTGTGACAGGATCCCCCACACCATCAGCCAAGCTCTCCCTGATCACACAGCCGGAAAGCTCACAGCCAAATTGAGGTGTTTGAGTCACGTGGTCTAATCAGTTAAAACATACAGCGGGCCGCAAGGGGACACAGACCACACGTGTGTCCTGTCTCTCTGTGGCTTTGTTTTCCTGGCCGACGCTGTAGTTCTGTGGGCCAGAGATGGGGGCTGAGCCAGTGGGCCCAGGAGTGGGAGATTTGGGGGACCCAAACACACACTTGGTCTGTGGGAGTCAAGCTAAGGCTGGCCAATTTGCCTGATGGATATCACCAATGTGTAGTTAATTTTAAGACTTCATGAATACGGAAAGCCCAATATACACCTTCTGTATATTTCATAGAGTATGAGTATCTAGTACCTTCTGGATTTTGTCATTTTTTTCTTTCTATGGTTGACACATTTAGGCTCATTTTATCTAGGTGGGCTACACCTGGAACATCTTATGAATTCTGCCCACATCTCAAACCATTTGGTTCTATGCTTAATTTCTCTACCCACCTTATTTGCTTTCTCATCTCTATAACAGAGTCTAACATTCCCAAGTAATGTGACATACACACATGACAAGTATCTTTTAATTAGAATAGTTTACTCTCCCCTGATTTCTCATGACGTTGGATTTTTTTGAAGAGTCTAGACTAGTTGTCCCGTAGAATATCCCATATTCTGGAATTTTTTTTTTTTTTTTGATGGCTCTTCACGACTAAATTCAGGGTTAAACATTTCTGGCAAGAATTCTTTAGAGGCGTATCACACCAGGAGGCACCCAATGTCAAGTTCTCCTGCTGAAGCTAAGTTTGTTCCCTTAAAGTTGTCACTTCCCTATCATAAAGATGATCCATACGGTGCCACTGGTAGCCTTTATGAACAACCTGTGTCTCCATAACATTTACCCAGTGCCTCCATTAAGGATTAGTGTCTGGATCAGTGATTACGATGAGGGGTGCCAATGGGGATTTTCTAATTGTCATTACTTCTACGTTTATTAATAGAATTCTTCTGTACAGAAGAGCTCTCTCTCTTTCCCTTTGTTTTCTTTTGGAGTATCGCTATGATTACTACAGTCTATGGATTTTTTGCTTAAATTCATTGTGTCATAATCCATCATGGCCACTATTTTCTGATGTTCAGATACTCCTTTAAGCTAGATCCTCTGCCTATTGAAATATCCTTTTCATCGGAGCCTTTCTTTGCCATTTGACACTGCCTGATGTTCCAGGCTTACGTACTTTCTCTGCGCAGACCTGGAATCAGCCATTTCTTCAAGGAGCCGTGGTTTCTTTTAGAGGGTAAGTGTATAGAGAAACAAAAATTTGGTTACTGGGTGTACTTACTGCTCAAGAGGCATCCTTGTTTCTAGGCTGTTTCAATGGACAGCGCTAGGAAATGTTATATATATGTGCACACACACGCATACACCCAAGCCATTTATTGGTTTTCTCCAATATCATGAGTTTTCTCTAATTAAATGTTGGTATCTCTCCTCTCCCACAGTAAAAACCTCCGTTCCCAACAACAGCGTGTATTTGTTCATTTGCTCTGTCCTTCCATATGTAGAAAATACTGTCAGAATTGCCACACTAACTCCGTGGCCAACAACAAATCTACTAGGTTAAGTTCAGTATATTTTTTTGCAAATTTTTTGTCCTGAATATACATATTTCATTAAGAGTATATAATCAGGGGTACCTGGGTGGCTTAGTTGGTTGAACATCTGACATTGACTCAGGTCATGGTCTCACAGTTTGTGAGTTCGAGCCCTGCATCAGGCTTGCTGCTGTCAGTGCAGAGCCCGCTTAGGATCGTCTGTTCCCCTCTCTCTCTGTCCCTCCCCTGCTGGTGCTCTCTCTCTGGAAAATAAATAAAACATTAAAAACAATTTTTTTAAAACATTTTTTTGAGTTTATGTATTTATGAGAGAGAGAGAGAGAGAGAGAGACAGCATGAGTGGGGGAGGGGCAGAAAGAGTGGGAGACACAGAATCCGAAGCAGGCTCCAGGCTCTGAGCTGTCAGCCCAGAGCCCGCTGTGGGGCTTGAACCCATGAACTGTGAGATCATGACCTGAGCCGAAGTCCGATGCTTAACTGAGTCACCCAGGCTCCCTACCTGCATTTTTTTTATACCATGCATTTTTCATTTGAAATTATGTCCTAAAATTGCTTCATATTTGTTCATAGACATCTTCCACATTCCTTTTTAGGGTGTGTAATATTTCATCATGTGACTGTACTATAATTTTCATCCAGTCATGTAAGGATGGTCATTCAGCTTTTTTTGTTGTTGTTTACTTATCTATTTTGAGAGAAAGGGAGAGAGAGAGAGAGAGAGAGAGAGAGAGTGAGCACAAGTGGGAGAGGGACAGAGAGAGAGAGAGAGAATCCCAAGCAGGCTCTGCACTGTCATCACAGAATTTGACATGGGGCTTGAACCCATGAACCGTGAGATTATGACCTGAGCCGAAACCAAGAGTTGGATTCTTTTTTTTTTTAAATCACGTATTTATTTATTTATTTATTTATTTATTTATTTATTTATAACGTTTATTTATTTATTTTTGAGACCGAGAGAGACAGAGCATGAACGGGGGAGGGTGAGAGAGAGGGAGACACAGAATCTGAAACAGGCCCCAGGCTCCGAGCTGTCAGCACAGAGCCCGATGCGGGGCTCGAACTCACGGACCGCGAGATCATGACCTGAGCCGAAGTCGGCCACCCAACCGACTGAGCCACCCAGGCGCCCCAAGAGTTGGATTCTTAAGTGACTGAACCATCTAGGCACCCCGGTCATTTAATTTTTTATCTAATATTGTGCACCAAAAATAACATCATGATGGGTAGCCTCAGGCATTTCTTGGTTTATATTTGGGATGTTATCTTTCAGGGTGAATTTACAGCAGTGGAATTGCTAACTGGAGAATATATATATAGTTTTGGCGGATATGGCAAAATTCCCTTTCATAGAGTTTGTCCCATTTTGCTCTCCTGCCCTCAATTTAAAATAGCAGTCCTATCTTCCCCTAGGCTCAGCAAGAGAGTTGTATTGTCAAATTTTTGAATTTTTAGCCTTCTGATAGGTTAGACATGGTGCCTCAGGGTACATTTTATATGTTAAGTTGAGCATTTTTTCCTATATTGAACTACCATTTGCTTTTTTTTTTCTGTAAACTGCTATTTATGTCTTTGTTTCAATGAAGTTCTTGTTAATCTTGTTAATTCCACCCCCCCCCACCCCCAATACTTAAAGTGCTTTGTAAATCAGAGAAGTGAGCTCTTTATCTGTGACGGGACCTGCAAATACCCTGTCTTTTGTCCTTTGAGTTTCCTCATGGAGTTTTGTGGTTGTCATTGTCATTACAGGAAAGTTGACAATTTTCTCATGAAATGAACTTTATGAATCCTTCCTGTTGTTGCTTTTGGATTTTGAGTCATGGTTTAAAGGTCATCCCTAGATCCAGGCTATAAAGAAATCTATGTAGCTTTCTTCTAGTATTTGTATTGTTTCATTTTCTACATTTTGATCTCTTATCCATTTGGTGATTTATGTTGGTGCATGGACTGAGAAGATTGAATTTCCAATTAAAATTGTAGTATATTGCCTTCTTAAGAAAGCTGATTTTATTTTTATTTTTAAATGTTTGTTCATGTACTTTGAGAGGGGGAGGGACAGTCAGGGAGGGAGAGAGAGAGAGTCCCAAGCAGGCTTGCCACTATCAGAGTGGAGCCCGACGCAGGGCTCGATCTCAGGACTGTGAGATCATGACCTGAGCCGAAATCAAGAGTTAGACACGTAGCCAACTGAGCTACCCAGGCGCCCTAAGAAAGTTGATTTTTAAAGTGAAATTCTCATTTGCCAAAGCACTCCAGTCTAGAATGAATAAAGAAAAACAAATCAACAAAATAAGGAAGACGAGCTAGCATCAGAGTGGACAAGAGCAGTTGAAAAAGCATTTCACGAAAGAGAGAATCCAGTGGTCCCATACGAAAAGGCGCTAATTAACTAAAACCACAATCACGAGATTGCCTTAAACACCCGTGGGAGTGGGGAGGTGGGACCCTGACAACACCAAGTTTAGGTGAGGGTCGTGAACACTATCTGAGGATGTGCCCTGGTGAGAACCACTTAGGAAGACACTTTGGCAGGAATTATTACACTTAAGGATGTACCTTCTTTATGCCCCAGCAATTCTATCATTAGATATGTAATCAAGAGAATTACGTGCACACTTGCCCAGTCGATGTGTATATTTTCATTGCAGCTTTACTTTTATTAGAGCTTTAAGCTGGAATTCCTTCAATAGTAGAATGGATAAATGAATTGTGGCATATTCATAAAAGGGAATATGTGACAGTAATGGAAATGAATAGGGCCACATCCAACAACTTGAATGAGTCCTGCAAATATAATGTTGAGTGAACGAGATCAGGGACAAAAGAACACCGCTAGGCAATTTCTTTTCTGCAAAGTTTCAAAATAGTCACAACTAAACTATCATATTTAGGTTGAATACTTGGCTGCTAAAACCATAAAGGAAAGCTGGTAAGTAATTACTACTAAGTCAAAATGGTGGCTATTTTTTGCGGGGGGAGAAGGAGGAGTTTGTGACTGGGAAGAAGATAGATGAAGAGCTTCTGGGGTGGGGTGCGGTGTTTTGTTTCCTGACCCAGATGGCTGTCACAGAGTTTTTGTTTCGTAAAGTGGTTAAGTTGTACATTTATATTTTAGATACTTGTATTGTATTTTGCAATAAAAGGGATTTACAGATACTTCAAAAGCCCAGCAGACTGGGTTACAAAAAGGAAATGATGAGCCAAGGTTATAAATAGAAATGAGCAAAGGATATAAATAGAAAATTAATAGAAAAGGAAATCCAAATGGCCAAAAACACGTGAAAGCAGGCTCAAATTCGTGAGTAGCCAGGAAAGTCAAAATCAAAATCAAAATAACAATGAAATATCAGTTTACATGAACTAAGTTGACAAGTTCAAGTGAAAAATAATAGTCATCACTGGTGGGGATGGAGAGAAAGAGGTCTGCCCATACATAAAGAGTGTAACAGCCTTTTTGGAAAACAATCTAGCAATGCCCCTTAAAATAAAAAATGTACGATTCATTCACTTCGTAAAGCTCATTAGTACATGAGAAACACGTATAAGATTTGTTATTGTAGCACTGCTTGTGGTTAAAAGATCAGTACGATGGGGCACTGGGTGTCCAAGTTGGTTGCCTGCTCGGTGGGATTCTGTCTCTCCTTCTCTCTGCCCCTCCCCCCACTTGTGTGTGCTCTCTCTCCCTCAAAATAAATAAACAGACTTCAATTTTTTTTGTTGGGGCGCCTGGGTGGCTCAGTCGGTTAATCATCCGACTTCGACTCAGGTCATGAGTTTGAACCCCGTGTCGGGCTCTGTGCTGACCGCTCAGAGCCTGGAGCCTGCTTCCGATTCTGTGTCTCCCTCTCTCCCTGCCCCTCCCCTGCTCATGCTCTTTCTCTCTCTCAAAAAAAAAAAAAAATTTAAAAAAAATTAAAATATAATCTACATGAAACACATGGTCAATATAGTTGAGAACACTTTGCCTCCATGAATTAAGAGCTTTAGTGTTAATTTTTCATTTTGTTTCATAATCTTTAGTAAATAAGTAAAAGATATTACCCCTTTCTCATAAAGTTTTTTATTATGTCTTGGGAGAAGAAAAGATAAAAGTGGATGCTTCCTTCTCACCCCTCCCCCAAAAGGTAATGACACATTCTAGAACAATATGGAAAAAGAGAAAGAATGACACACAGATGTCTATAATCCTGTTATTTTGTTTGGCTTCCTTACAGTCTTTTTCAAAAGCACATTTGAGAGCCTTGTAATCAGATATACATATATCATTTTGTCTTGCTTTTTATATAGTATTAAACCGAAGGAGTACGGTTCAATGAAGAAAAATGCATGAATAAAACATTTGCAGAGCACCTACTGTGTAGAAAGAAGTCCTAACAATACCTAACAATACCTAACTTTCTAACAGTAGAACAAAGGAGACTCTACCTGTGAGTAGGGCTGTTAAATTGGTGCAGTTGACAAACAGGTATATGTATCTAGCAGCTGCTATGGGCTAGGACCCCTTCTTGGTGCTGGGGATCTAGCAATGAACAACAAAGGTGTGCCCTTGGAGCCAACACTCAGTGAGGGAAACAGACAAGAGACAACTACATAGACGGGCAACGACAACTGTGTAGAGCACAAAAGGCAGCAATTAGAGAGTGCTAGGGTTGCTGTTTGAGCCTACGTCTGAATGAAACAAGGAATGGAAGCTTATGAATGGAGGGTGGAAGGGCATTCCGGGCTGAGGGAACAGCAGATGCGGTATTCTTGGGTGAAAGTTTTTATTTGCTAGTGACGTAAGGTTTCTAAGGAGATGTTACATGGTGGCCTGATCTTTTCTTTGTTCAGGCAGGAAATTGGTGCTAGAATTGGGCTGAAATGGTGATATGGTATCTTGGATTCTTAATTTTATGGGCTCAGTACAGTTGATCCTTGAACAACATGGGTTTGAACTGTGTGGGGTTCACTGATAGCCAGATTTTTTGGATAAATACAGTGCTGTGTGTAAATGTATTTTTTCTTCGTTACGATTTTCTTGATCACATTTCCTTTTCTCTAGCTTACTTTGTTTATTGTAACAATACAGTATATAATACATAGAACATACAAAGTACGTGCTTAATCGACTGCTCATGTTGTTAGTGAAGCATGTGGTCAACAGTAGGCTATTACTAGCAATGTTTTTTGGGAGTCAAAAGTTACATGTGGGTTTTTGGCTGCATGGGGGTCAGCACATTTTACCCCCATATTGTTCAAGAATCAACTTAGTAGATTTGAGATTTGAGGTGTGTGTGTGTGTGTGTGTGTGTGTGTGTGTGTGTGTGTGTTTTGAGAAAGAGAGAGGAGACACAGAATCCAAAGCAGGCTCCGGGCTCTGAGCTGTCAGCATAGCCCACGCGGGGCTTGAACTCACGAACGGCGAAATCATGACCTGAGCCGAAGTCGGCACTTAATCTACTGAGCCACCCAGGTGCCCTGAGATGTGATTTTTAAAGGGGTTTCAGGACAGCAGAATACTATTAAAAGTTATTCCGGGGGCGCCTGGGTGGCGCAGTCGGTTAAGCGTCCGACTTCAGCCAGGTCACGATCTCGCGGTCCGTGAGTTCGAGCCCCGCGTCGGGCTCTGGGCTGATGGCTCGGAGCCTGGAGCCTGTTTCCGATTCTGTGTCTCCCTCTCTCTCTGCCCCTCCCCCGTTCATGCTCTGTCTCTCTCTGTCCCCAAAATAAATAAAAAACGTTGAAAAAAAATTAATTAAAAAAAAAAGTTATTCCGGTGGGGATAGGAGAGGGTGGATGAAGAGGACGGTACACTTTAGGAAGGCAGAGTTCTAAGAATACCTAAATTTGATTATGGTTAGAACAAAGAAGACCTTGAGCAGTGAATAAGGCTGTCAACTCTTAAAGTTCTCAGAATTTTATCTGGAATGAATTCCCCTTACCTCAACGTTCTGTTCTAATTCCAACTGTATAAATAAGCTTTATGAACATGTTTTCCTCTGTCATTTACTAAAATTGTGAAAATTTTCCTCCGTTGTTTCCAAAACTGATTTCTGACTTGTCACTTATCATCACCGATATGTAAAAGCAAAAAGATTTTTTAGGTCTCCAGATTTTTTTTTTAAATAAAATAATTAAAAAGGCAAAGCCAAAGTTAAAACTTTATCAGTGAATCACATGTAGGGGGTGCCTAGGTGGCTCAGGCAGAAGAGCGTGTGACTCTTGGTTTCGGCGTGATGAGTTCGAGCCCCACGGTGCGTGTAGAGGTTACTTAAATAAATAACACTTAAAAAAAATAAATGACTCACATGTAATCCATATATATTTTGGAACAGAGAATGGGGGAAGGGTATCTGTGTCATGCCAATCCATGCAGATACTTCGGGGTTTACACAATTTTCATTATTTCAGATAATCATTTTCAAGCTTCTGTTTGGTTTTGCAATTCGGCTGGTCTCAGCTACGTTTGAGGGGAGCAGGTCCCCAGCCTGGAGTAGTGATGTGCATGTTTAGAGCACTCCGAATTTAAGCAATGCTTATTCTCTTAGCTCTAGTGATCAAATGATTTTTCTTTTTTTCTTTTTTTTTATAACTATTTTTTTTATTTTTTAAATCTTTTTTTAACGTTTATTTGTTTTTGAGACAGAGAGAGACAGAGCATGAACAGGGGAGGGGCAGAGAGAGAGGGAGACACAGAATCTGAAGCAGGCTCCAGGCTCTGAGCAGTCAGTACAGAGCCCGACGCGGGGCTCGAACTCACGGACCGCGAGATCGTGACCTGAGCCGAAGTCGGACGCTTAACCGACCGAGCCACCCAGGCGCCCCTCAAATGATTTTTCAAAACCCTGTTTGTTTTCATTCTTTCAGAAGCCCGACTTGAAATGTACCGAGCCGATTAAGTGCCAGATGAGAAAAGAGTGGAAGGTTTCAAAAGTCAGCCTTGAGGCTCCTGTAAATGTCCCAGCTCTGGATTTTCCCCTCAACTTCTCCTCTCCCCCATTTGAAAAGCATCCCCAATACCAGGTAGGTGCTCCCAGTGAGGGTCCAATTGGGTGCAAATTTCTGGCTCCAAGTTAAGATATATACACACACACACACACACACACACACACACACACACATATATATGTGTGTGTATATATATATACACACACACACACACACATATACACACACACGTGTATACATACATACACACACACACACATATATATACACACACATACGTGTATACACACACACACACACACACACACACACACACATATATATTTTCACATCCTCTATCACCTGGCCTTGAACAATCAGGAGGGACCCTCCATCTCCAAAGAGAAAGCACCTGATTTTCACACCGCAGGCTAGTGATGAGTCAGGATAAGTGGCCCTCTAAGTGTCAGATATGTGACAGACCGTTAGAACAAACATTTATGGAGGCCTTATTCTGTAGAAGGCAATTGCAAAAAGCGGTCAGCTCCCAATAAAGGGTGGTAGACTTCTCAAATCCTGCTAATGAAGTTTCACAAGGAGGGTTAGGACTTGGTAATGGGGGATGGAAGGGGCAGGCTGGAGGCCACTCAGTGTGCCGTGGTCCCAAATGAATTTAGAACGCCTAAGAAGGAGATGCTGGTTCTTCAGCCAAGATGCCTCTAACTGGGCTCAGCGTACTTGGCTGATCCAGACTAATGCTACCAATTTAAGACTTGTGTTCAAAGCCTACAAGCTCACTTTGCTTAGCTCTTCTTTTTAAAGTTTGTTTCTTTTGAGAGAGAGAGAGAGAAAGAGAGAGAATATCCCAAGCAGGCTCCGCACTGTCAGCGCAGAGCCTGAAGAGGGGCTCAAACTCACCAACCATAAGATCGTGACCTGAGCCAAAATCAGGAGTTGGACACTTTACTGACCGAGCCACCCAGGCGCCTCTGGCTTTGCTCAGTTCTTCTGAAGAAGGCCCAATTCTCAGCCTGGTTTCCCTGCAGAAAGCATTTGACAACATGGTGAGAACTCAGACTTTTAAAAATCTCGTGGTTGCTCTGACCCCTGGCTTGAAACGAAGACCATGTTCATCATTCTTAGGAGCTTTGGCACAGGGTACAGGAAGACAGCCCCCAGGGGGCCTGATTTCCCTCACTGCCACTCCTCAATGCCCGGCAAATTGGTTACTCCTTAAAATGTTAGGAAATGGAAGCTATTAAAAAAACACCCACTTGGAGAAATGGTCCCAGGAAGTGTGACTCACTCCGTCTTGACCTGTTGCAATGGTCGTTCCCATGGAAACCTGTTACACGTGTTCCAGCTACATCGATTTTTCTGCCCTGTCCCAGTTCCTGCGCTGGGCACTTGGTGAGGCATGACCACCACCTTTGGCCACAGAGAGAAACCCAGGACAGAGAGCAACTACTCTCTGAGCACAGAAGAGTAGGTGCTCAGGATCTTGGGACATGGTTGTTTACTTTAGGCGGGACTTTAGTTTGTCTTAGTGAGATGCTTCCTAGCCAGGTAGGGATTTGGATAATTGCAAAATCAGAACTGCTGTCACTTTGAACGAGTGAGGGAGAGTTTTATTTTTCACAGCACTTGGAGTCCTCACCAAATGCCTCTTAGCCTCACTCACTGCTGTTTGTTTGTCATTTTGCTAATTAAGGTCTGCTCCGTGTTTCCCAGGGCTGATAAACCTCCTAAGCTCAACCGTAAAGCAAAAATTGGTATTCTGAAAACTGCGTAAATCCTGAAACTGCTCTTAACTACAAGTTTTTCATATTTACCACAAAGGTTGAGAGGCCTGCGTTAAGTGGACCAAAAACACAAGTTTTAGTCTGGCGAATAAGATCTGGGGAATCGCTGAGCGATAGAACTTTCCTTTTTCTATTATTTTGTCCAAGTAGGAAGAAAGTTTTTACAGACAGTAAATTTTTGAAATGTCCCGCTGACTTTTGAATAAATTATTCTCATGTTTGATTTTTCTCTTGGGAGAAAATCAATTCTCTTCGGTCTTCTGGGAAGGCAGTCAGGGAACCCCAGTACAATGCAGTAGGTATCTGTCGTTGTTTTTTGTTTTTGCTTTTTTTGACATTTATTTATTTTTGAGATACAGAGTGTGAGCAGGGGAGGGACAGAGAGAGAGAGGGAGACTCAGAATCCGAAGCAGGCTTCAGGCTCTGAGCTGTCAGCACAGAGCCCGACTTGGGGCTCGAACCCACGAACTATGAGATCACAACCTGAGCCGAAGTCAGACGCCCAACCGACTGAGCCACCAAGGTGCCCCCATTTTTTTTTAAATAAAAATTAAGACTCCTAGAAAACATTCTTGTCAATGGAGCCACAAGTTAGGGAATTAGGAAGTTTTTAAAAATGTAGTTATGATTCACAGAGATAGTAGAGAGGTAACTGGGTGAAGGGTACGGCAGAGTGAGTGCACCTCTGTGCTTGGGGAACAAAACCTGGTCAGCCTGGTCTGCTGATCACTCCTACCTTCCTCCTCAGCGTCTCCAGCCTTTGTGAATTAAAATCCTCCCGGAAGGCCTCTTCTAGTTTGTATTTAAAAAAAAAAAATTTTTTTTTAACGTTTATTTATTTTTGAGACAGAGAGAGACAGAGCATGAATGGGGAGGGACAGAGGGAGAGGGAGACACAGAATTGGAAGCAGGCTCCAGGCTCTGAGCCATCAGCCCAGAGCCCGACGCGGGGCTCGACCTCACGGACCGCGAGATCGTGACCTGAGCTGAAGTCGGACACTCAACCGACTGAGCCACCCAGGCGCCCCTAGTTTGTATTTTTTTACATGTGAAATGTTTTCATGCCTCTTTCAGCGTCTCCTCGGGCAGGTTCATTAGAAAACACCCTCTCCTGAGGCTTATGTCCCTGTATCTATGATGCCATCAGAGCCTGGACACTGGATCAGTGTTTTACAACAGAGCTAACAAAGCCCTTTGCCTCTGGTGATTTATTTTGTTTTGTGCTTGACCAGTAACAGAGTTTGAAAAAACAAAAGACGTGTTAGTTATTTCAGTAAACAAATAACATCCCCTATTATCGCCTGATTGTTAATTTTTGTTCTGGTGCTAACTAATACCCCTCAGAGACAGTTTGAATGTTCCTTCTCTCTGTTCACTTTATGTATTTACTTATTTACTTATTTACTTATTTATTTATTTAAATCATAGAGAGAGAGAGCACACACGAGTGGCAGGAGAGGGGCAGAGGGACAGAGAAACAGAGAGAGAGAGAGAGAGAGAGAGAGAGAGAGAGAATCTTAAGCAGGCTCCACACACAGCACAGAGCCTGACCTGGGTGCTCGATCCCCCAACCCTGGGATCATGACCTGAGCTGAAGTCAAAAGTTGGACATTCAACCGACTGAGCCACCCGGGTGCCCCTTTCTGTTGACTTTAAAGGAAAGGCAGAGCTGTTGAAATTAGCCTTGGGATAAACTCTGATGGGACTGACAACTTGCCCTCAAGTCTTCTGCTTTGTTTTCTTTTGGAAAATAGCGATGTTATTTCATCTTTTTTTTCTGGTTTCCTTTTCCTTTTCCTTTTTTCTTTTTTTGGTACTGTCCAGTCTTGTTTGACTTTTAAACTTTTTTTTTCCTTTTTTTTTGAACTATTTTAGATTTACAGAAAAATCGTGATAATAGTACGCAGAGTTCCCACATACCCTGCATCCAGTTTTCCCTGTTATTGACATCTTATGTAGGCAGAGCACATTTGCTACAATTAATGCACCAATATATTACTATTAACTAAAGTTCATACTTTCTACAGATTCCCTCACTTTTTCTCCCGTGTCCTTTTCAGTTCCCGGATCCCAGCCAGGACACCACAGTACGTTGGGTGATCATGTCTCCTCACCTCCTTCTTGACTATGACTTCTTGGCTCTTGCATTCTCAGAACTTTCTTGTTTTTGATGACCTCCGTACTTTTGTGAGTACTAGTCGGGTATTTTCCTGAATACTCAGCTGGGTTTTTTTCTGATGTTTTTCTCATCATTACTTTAGCATGGGGTTATAGGTTTCCAGGAAGGCCACAGAGGGAAAGTGCTATTTCCATCACATTGTATCAAGAGTGTATGGTTATCAACATCATATTGATTGATGGGTATTGACCTTGATCACCTGGCCCAGGGACTGTTTTTCAGGTTTTTCTATGGCAAGATTACTCCCCCGCCCCCTTTCCACATTGTAGTCTTTGGAATTAAGTTACTGTGTGCAGTGAACACTTCAAGGGTGGAAAGTACATTACCATGCACTAGCTCCCTAAGAGGGCCGTATCTACATAAATTATTTGGAAGTCTTCTGCAGAGGAAATTGGCCTCTCTCCCCCATCCACTTATTTTTTCGATCATTTAGTTGTACCAGTATGGACTCATGGATATTTATTTTCTATATCTTGAATTAAACTCTAAGTTATCATTATTATTTTTATTTTTGTAGCTCAAATTGTTCCAGCTTTTGCTGTTAAGAGCTCTTTCATTGACTCCCTTGGCATACTCCAATCAATGTGGGTTTTTTTGTTTTCGTTTTGATTATTTCCTTATTTCCTGGTACTATGACATGCTCCAGGCTTATCTTGTATATCCCCTGTCCCAATCCTAGAACCAGCCGTTTCTCCAAGAAACTGTTGTTCCTTTTATTGGTGAATGGTATTCGAAACCAGACCTGGGTATGCTTGTTGCTACTCGGGTATCATCGCTTCTAGGCCTTTTAGCCAACAGGCAAGGAAATACATGTGTGTATACTAGCCTGTGTGTATACACATGTCTATACATAGTTCCATATGTGCCCATCTGTATCTGTAATTAAACTGAATATGAGTTCATGCTGACGCCTCCAACTGCATATATTCCCCCATGGATCCCTCTTACTTCTTAAACTCCCCATCCTGCAGTGGGAAACACGACTCCCATCATCTGCCGTCCATTTGCTAAGTTGTTTGGTTCCAGCATACAGGGATGGTGCTACCAGAATTGTTAACATTAACCCCATGGGAAACACCTTTTCAGTTAGAGTGCAATGGCTCACACAGAGTTTTATTTGTCTTTAGTCTTGCAGACTTTACTCATTTCCAAGTTTACTTACCTTCCCCCCCCCAACTCCTTTAGGAAAGGTGTTTCACACGTTTATAATACACTTAGATTCTCTTGTCTTAGTCTGTATTCCATTCTGGGACACACCGCCTCCTAAATGATTCTTTTCAAATTTGCGCATAGTGGGGCACCTGGGTGGCTCAGTCGATTAAATGTCCGACTTTGGCTAAGGTCACGGTCTCACGGTTTTGTGAGTTTGAGTCCCAAATCGGGCTCTCTGCTGTCAGCACAGAGCCTGCTTCAGAACCTCTGTCCTTCTCCCTCTCTGCCCCTCCCCTCCATGCTCTCTCTTTCTCTCAAAAATAAAACATTAAAAGAATAAATTTGCATGTATTAAGGATCGCCTTATGCTGTAGGGTTCTGTGGGTTTCAACGAATGCATCGTGTTGTATATACACAATGAATATAGAATCATACAGAATATGATTCTGCATGCATATAGAATAGTTTAACCACCGTAAAGCAAACCCTCTGTGCCTCACCTGTTCAAAACCTCACCCCACCCCCACCCTTGTAAGCACTCACCTTTACCACTGTTATAGTATTGCCTTTTCCAGAATGTCATATAATTGGAAGTATACAGTAAGAGGCATTTTCAGACTTTTTTCACTTAGTAATCTGTGTTAAGGTTCATCCGTGTCTTTTTGTGACTTGAGAGCTCATTTCTTTTTCTCTCTGAATAATATTTCATTGTGTGGATATACCACAGTTTGTTTACCAATTAGCCTATTGAGGTACACTTTTCGGATACTTCCAGTATTTGTCAGTTATGCATTAAGGTGTTATAAGCTTCCACATGTTTATTGCAGACATGTTTTCAAAGTCATTGGATAAACACTTAGGAACGTGATTATAGAATCATATGATAAAAATGTATTTAGCTGTGTAAGAAACTGCCCAGCTGCCTTCTAAATGGACATAGTATTTCACGTCCCTCCCCCCACCCCCACCCTGCCAGCAATGAGCGAGAGGTCCTGTCACTTCACACCCTGCCCAGCAAATGGCATGTCGGTTTTGGGGGCTTTTAGCCATTCTTGTAAGTATGTGGTGGCATGTCATGATTGTGGATCTTCTACTTTTAATTTTTCTTTGAGAAAATAACTAAATTACTTTCCAAAGTAAGTTGAACGCCCTTTGGTTAGAATTTTTGGAGAGTTGCATTGGATATCTTCTAAAATAAAAGTTTAATGATTATGTAAGTATATATGCATTGGTAAGTCAAATATTTATACCTTTACGTTTCTTTAGTGAGCAAAGAAATTCTTTTTTTTAAAATTTTATTTATTTATTTATTAAAAAAAATTTTTTTTAACGTTTATTTATTTTTGAGACAGAGAGAGACAGAGCATGAACGGGGGAGGGTCAGAGAGAGGGAGACACAGAATCTGAAACAGGCTCCAGGCTCTGAGCTGTCAGCACAGAGCCCGACGCGGGGCTCGAACTCACGGACTGTGAGATCATGACCTGAGCCGAAGTCGGCCGCCTAACCGACTGAGCAACCCAGGCGCCCCAAAGAAATTCTTTTTGATCTAACAATTCTAAAGAAAAGACTATGCGAGATGGGACCTAAAGGAACTGATTTCCCATTTACTGGACACTTTCTGTGGCAATGGATAGAGAGAAATAACACACAAGCTCTTTTCATCCAAGTTTATAATCTAGTAGGTATGTATATCACTTTTACTATAAGTTGAAAGAACCTCAAAATAATGATTTTAGATAAAGTTGATGGAGAAGATACATTCTTATTAGAAATTTGGGGGAGAGGGGAGCCTGGTGGCTCGGTCAGGTAAATATCCGACTTCTGCTCAGGTCATGATCTCACGGTCTGTGGGTTTGAGCCCCACGTTGGGCTCTGTGCTGATGGCTCAGAGCCTGGAGCCTGCTTTGGATTCTGTATTTCCCTCTCTCTGGCCCTCCCCTGCTCATGCTCTGTCTCTCTCTGTCTCAAAATAAATAAACATTAAAAAATTAAAAAAAAAAGAAATTTGGGGGAGACACTTTATTTAACCACGTATTACCTTTTCAAAACGCATGATTGACTTAAAAGATCGATTTTTGTATTCCATTTTCAATCCTTAAAATCACGGAATATTAAATTCAGCCAAACCCATCTTCAGTGGGACAGTTTGGATGGCTCTGAATTCCTGCTGTCCTTGCCCTTTATCATTGCTTGAATTTCTGGGTGAGGCCAAGTTAATCTTTTGCTGCTCCTGCAGAGAGCCCAGAGAACTCCTCTATCTTTGTACAAGCAGGTAATTCCTTAGTCCTCCCTGGGATTTGGGTTGGGTAAGAATGATTTATGCTAGTAGGTAATTTTATTCACATTTCTTCATTGTTTTACAAGGCTGAAGTTGAGTAATGATGTAACCTTTAACATCAGAGGGCCTATTTAACCCTACATTTGGTTTATTTAAGTTAATACCATCCGGTGGTTGCCTATTTTGATTTTCCCGACACTTTGAACTTTGCCCTCTCTTTATTCTTGATAACCTGGGGTCTGCCCTTACCATCCTGCTTGGTCTCTTGGGATTTGCAAATTACGGATCTGATTTGGTTTAGAAAAGACATTCCTGTGCGTTTTTAAACCTCCGCCCAAGCAGTTCCTGATATAATCATGGAACAGACTTGAAATCACCAGTTCGGTTACAGGATAAAGGAAGGATAAATCAGTGGGGGTTGTGTCTCCCTGTCATGAAATTTAGCTTTTGGCCCAGAGAGTTAGCCTGATGGTCCCCTTCTGCTTTGTACTTGGTGGTTAATTCCTGGTTTGGGGTGCTGGCGTCCCGTCAGTCTGTTCGAGTGACCAGTTGCTCTGGCCCAGAGGATGACTAGAGTAATGCTGGGCTTCTAGGTACTCATGTGGGTGCTGTGAATAATTGGACACGCTCCCAAAGCTTTCTTAGTGTTCCATAACCGCCTTCACATCTGATTTACTGGGGGCTGCCGTGCGGTGAGGCTTGAGCCGTCGATGTGAGGCAAGTATCAATCAGTTGTCAGAAGTCAAGTTGCCATGTCTGTCTGTCCGGAAGCCAATAGAATCTCAGGAAGTCAAACAAAATTAAAATTAAAAATTAAAAATTAAAATTAAAATTAAAATTAAAATTTAATTGAAATTTAATTGAAATTTAAATTAAATTAAATTAAAATTAAAATTAAAATTAAAATTAAAATTAAAAATTAAAATTAAATCCTATCACATTCCCTTTGCCTAAACTCACTGTGGTCACACTTGTGCATCTCCTTATGGTTGTTTTTTTATGTGTACGTATAAGTCCATTATTATTATTATTATTATTATTATTAGCAAAATGATATACTGTACACACTTTTTTGTGACCTGTTTTGTCAGGTAACCGTTTCCATTTTAATAAAAATTTTCTTCTCATGTACTATGTAAGCCGTGTTCATGTTTAGATTTCCCCCAAATATCTCTACTGCTGGTTTTGTAAAGAAATATCCAATCAGATGTCATGGATTGCATTGTGGTGGCTATAACCCATGTATAAGAAAAAATTTGTTTATCTCAGAATTTGTCTAGCAGATACCAAAACTGAATATTGTGTTTCATCAGAACTCATTTCTTTTTAAAAGTTTTTTCACTGTTTTATTGTGAGAGATATAGAGAGCAAGGGAAAAGCAGAGAGGGAGGGAGAGAGAGAGAGCAAGAAACACAGAGAGAGAGAGAGAGAGAGAGAGAGAGAGAGAGACCTAAGCAGGCTCCGTGCTGTCAGTGCAAACGGGGCTTGATCTCACAACCATGAGATCATGACCTGAGTCGAAATCAGGAGTCCAATGCTTAACTGTACTGGGCCACCCAGGAGCCTCTCATCAGAATCGATTCTAACTAACTGATAATGATAAAACACGGCAGATTTTGAGGGACCCTTGTAAATTAGACCCTCCCTAGTTCTAACTGAAAAATTTTCTTTTCTTTTCTTTTTAAAAAAAAATTTTTTTTTTCAACATTTATTTATTTTTGGGACAGAGAGAGACAGAGCATGAACGGGGGTGGGGGGCAGAGAGAGAGGGAGACACAGAATCTGAAACAGGCTCCAGGCTCTGAGCCATCAGCCCAGAGCCTGACGCGGGGCTCGAACTCACAGACCGCGAGATCGCGACCTGGCTGAAGTCGGACGCTTAACTGACTGCGCCACCCAGGCGCCCCTTTTCTTTTCTTTTTTAAACGTTTATTTACTTTTGAGAGAGAAAGAGAGAGAGAGATCACAAGCAGAGGAGGGATACAGAGAGAGGGAGAGAGAGAATTCCAAGCAGGATCCATGCGGTCAGCAAAGAGCCTGATGTGGGGCTCGAACTCACGAACCTCAAGATCATGACCTGGGCCGAAACCAAGAGTCGGACACTTAACTGACTGAGCCACCCAGGCGCCCCTAACTGAATAATTTTCTTGACCAGCAGACAATGGGGCTTGTTTTAACCATTTTTTTTACTATGGACTCTGCCCTAATCGGAGTGCTAGCTTTCATTCCTTACACCACACCTATACGTCACTGCCTTCAACCCCCTAACCTCCCCCTGAGTGAACTACTCAGTGAATGTCTGTTGGTGTGTATTTCCCTGCCTGGTCAGGAAATAATAACTTTATATTTTCATCTTCCTTGATCTCTGGTGGAATTTGCTTTATTTTTTGAAACCCACAGTAAGCTGTTGATGGCAGTATCGTAAATATTAGGCATGATGAATTGATCGCCACAAAGGTATATTGAGTTGGACTGTTTGGAGACTTGACCTCCAAAGAAGGTAGCTCAGCCCATGCACTGGCTTCCCCACTCTGGGGCTTACCTGTTGGCTCCTCCCCCAGGGCTGCATATTTCCAGTGGTCTATTTTATCACGCTTGCGATTTGGAGATTCTAAATCTGTTTGCTTCTGTGTTTCTTTGAGGTTGGATAGAGTTGTCTCAGGAACAATTCGTCTGAAGTTTGTTTATTTCCCCAGTCTGCAGGTTTGCCCGGATTTTTAGACAAATAGCTGGATTTTGACCCATCCCCGACAATGAGTAGAATTCACAAGCCTTCTTGGGTTTGGCCTCCTATGATGTATAATTTTCTGAACTCATCCAACTCCAGAGTCTCAAATTTTGTCTCACATTTTAGTTTGTCAAATCAATGCCTCTATTTCTTTTTAGCTTTGAAGTTAGAAAAAGATTTATTTCCAATTTTTAAGTGCATACTGCAAATAATAGAATGGTGAGTCAGAGGGATTGGGTATTCTCTATTTCTTCTTGGGACAGGCTGTATCCCACTGCACAAAGTGTTTACTTGCTCTGAAGTTTACTTTCCTCACTGTAAAATGGAGGTAAAACTTCGACGGCAGAATTATCCCTAAAATTGAAAAATTCAAAGAACTCCTTGAAAGCACTTATCTACAGGTACCGCAGGTATGTCGTGTGGACTGAAAATAAATTATTATTTTCACTTGCATGTTCCATTATCTTTTAAAGTGAGTTATCATAAATGATTCCAAGAAATAGTTGTCATGTCTCTAGATGTCGGGGAGAAGATAGTTCACGTAGAACTTGCTCTAGGTCAGGTCCTTTTGTTCAAGGTCTTCAGGGCTCGGAATAAACCTTGGAGTCTGCCCTCTGATGAAGCAATCATATTCCCCTCAAGAAAGTTGAAAGTGCCAGACAGAGCCATCTACTGAGATCACCTTTCATTACACCAGGAAAATTTTGCAAGTAGCAAAACTAGGGGTGTCCGGCTGGTTCAGTTGGCGGAGCGTGAACCTCTTGGTCTCGGGGTTGTGAGTTTCTAGAGATTGCTTAGCAATAAAATCTTAAACAAAACAAAACAAAACAAAACAAAACTGTAGGATAAAACGTGTTGGCGGGAGATGATACCATTAATCACAACGATTATGATGGTAACGATGTTTTTGTGTGTGTACTAACTACAGTATCAGACACGGTTCCAAGGACTATTATATGCATTAATTCTTAATTCTCACACTAGCCTCATGAAGGCAACACTATTATAATCTTCTTGGCTGCTATTTCTTTTCATCGATTTGACGTTATCTTTTTGATTGTGGTAAAATACCCACAACAAAAGGCTCGCCATCTCCCCTAGCTAGCACGTGACAGAATTTCATCTCTCTAGGCTAAAATAAAGTTTCGCTGCATCCACATTTTGTCTATCCAGTGATCCGTTCGGACACTTGGGCTGTTCCCACCTTTTGACTGTTGTGAATAATGCTGCTATAGGCAAGGGTGTACAAATATCTTTTTGAGTCCCTGCTTTCAGTTCTTTCAGGTATATTCTTGGAAGTGGAATTTCTGTTATATGGTAATTGTATGTTTATCTTTTTGAGGAGTTGCTATTCTGGTTTCCCATATTGGCTGCACCATTTCACATTCCCGTAAGCAATGCACAAGAGTTCCAATTTTTCTACACCCTCATCAGCACTTGTTATTTTCTAGGTTGGTAATTCTTTAAATTTTCTTTCTTTCTTTTTTTTAATGTTTATTTATTTTTAAGAGAGAGAGAGAGACAGAGCATGAGCAGGGGAGGGGCAGAGAGAGAGGGAGACACAGAATCCGGAGCAGGCTCCAGGCTCCGAGCTGTCAGCACAGATCCTGACACGGGGCTTGAACCCAGGAACTGTGAGATCAAGACCTAGGCTGAAGCTGGACCCTTAACCGACTGAACCACCCAGGCACCCCCTCTCGGTTGGCAATTGTTGATAAATGCGTAGAAATTTGCAAGAAATGGAACGGAATCGAAGCATCTTGTGGTACTCATAACTACAAATCCTTACAGTATCGTATATTGGCAATGCATAATTTTGATGGCTGATTCTTACGAAAATTTTTAATTTCCTTAAGAATTTGACTATTGCTTTGAACACTGTTTTTAATTAGTTAAGAAAACTTTCAGTATACTTGGGAAAAACGCCTGAGATTTTTATGCTAAAAATGGCTTAGATTAATTTTAATTATTACTCCTCCATAGGAGTGAAGAGAGCTCTATCACCTCAGGCAGGAAGCTGATCTCATTCATGTGACAAACTAACTGTTTTGAAGTCAGAGCTGAACACAGTTTTCCAAAATGAAAAAAAAAAAAAAAAAAAAGACATTAAAAGTTTTGAAAAAAAGATCCAGAAGGCTTTCCGGACATCAAATAACTCTTACAAGTCAGTTGACCTAAATAAAATAGCTGTACCAGCTACATTAATTTGAATTATTCATGGATTCAGTAGTCAAGAGAAGGCAGAGTGGGACTTCATCAGCAGAGAGGCCCTGTTTTAGTGATATTTGCTCGCCCAGGCACTCTCTATACCTGTGAGGCTTCTGATTTTACTTTAGCTATGGTGTTTAGTCTCTCCGGAGATGGACAGCTCCATCATGAACCATTTCAAATCATTCTGCAACATGAAATTCTTTTCTTTTTCAAGGAAGAAGGTGAAGAGTGTGAGTAGTACCCTAAAACCGGACCAGTAAAAGCTAAGCATGAGGCTTTTCAATGAACTCCTCCCTTCTGTGATTGGGACGGTGATCGTCCCTTCTCTGCCACTTACAGTGGCCCCTCCCCTTGGCTGATGAGTCAGCCGGTCCAGCCTGTCTGGTCTTGTTCAGAACAGGGGCATGTGTTTACTCTTGATCTGTGCCAATTAAGCCTGCTGAGGAAGAGCCACCAAGCGTCCCTCCTCCCTTTCTGTTGCCATCATCTACCTGTGCTGCTAAGAGTCTTTTTATTGAGCGTCGTGGACCAGTGGTGGAAAAGCGGCACGATACCAAAAAGAAGTGAAGAAAGTTTGGGCGTAAAAGTTGTACGTGAGTGCGAATGGCAAGATTTCATTCTTGCCATTCGCAACTACGTGGATGGAACTGGAGGAAGTTAGGTTAAGCGAAATTAGTCAGAGAAAGACAAATATCATATGACTTCACTCATAGGAGGACTTTAAGATACAAAACAGATGAGCATAAGGGAAAGGAAGCAAAAATAATATAAAAACAGGGAGGGGGAGAAAAACATAAGAGACTCTTAAATATGGAGAACAAACAGAGGGTTACTGGAGGGGTTGTGGGAGGGGGGATGGGCTAAATGGGGAAGGGGCATTAAGGAATCTACTCCTGAAATCATGTTGCACTATATGCTACCTTGGATGTAAATTAAAAAAAAAATAAATTAAATAAAAATTAAAAAGAAGAGAATGTAATTCTTAAAAAAAAAAAAAATGTACGTGAGTCAAGAGTAACCCTAATCTGAGACTGAGGAGGACATAAGCATATTAAAATGTGATGTGACTGAGGTATAGACTTGAAAAGTTCATCCCTATGTTGGAAATTAAAAGAGAAAATGGAAAGAAAATGAACATTTACTGTAAAATTACTCAATGTGGCGTTTCTTAGCCTGGATCTTTGTATAAGCACCTTGAATGAGTACAAAGGTCGAGCAAAGCAGGCACAGTTATCTGCAGCTCGTGTACTAAGACATTTTAGCTCATTTGGAGAAATTAGGTAATTTTCTTGAAGTTAAAAATATGACAGTTATCTCTATGTACCGAAAACTTACTTACAGTGCTTTTCTTTTGAACTTCATTTTCAGTGTTTATAGCTCAGCAAGACCATTGTCTTCTTTGGTTTGAACCCCTCGGTCATTGTCCTGTCTGTGGGTCCTTGGCTCAAAACATTTTTGTAATTTAATATGTGGGGTTTGTCTTAGGCGGTTGATCACAGAAAATGAGTTTCTCTGCCCTTGACAGTTTTGTTGCTTATTTGTATCTTTGCTCATTTTTCCATTTTACTGCTGTTCTTTTTTTCTTTTTGAGTTAGAGGAGATAGGCTTTTTCCCCTATGACATAAATTCAAAAATGTCTTTTGCTAACTTCATCATTTATTATTTTTTTTCATTTTATCTTACTCTCAAGTGTTTTGCCATGTGGAATTAAAAAAAAATTACATGATTGGGGCACCCGGGTGGCTCAGTCAGTTAAGCATCTGACTCTTGATTTCAGCTCAGGTCATGATCTCACGGTTCATGAGTTCAAGTCCCATGTCGGGCTCTGAGCTGCCAGTGCAGAGTCTGCTTGGGATCCTCTCTCTCTCCCTCTCTCTGTTCCTCCCCTGCTCTCTCTCTCTCTCTCTCTCTCTCAAAATATATAAACTTAAAAAAAATTACATGCTCTTTTTCTCTACCCACTTTTTTTATTGAGGTAACATACATATAACCTAAAATTTACCATTGTAACCATTTTTAAGCATATAGTTTAATGGCGTTAAATACATTCATGACGTTGTGCAACGATCACCACCGTCCTTCTTCAGCATGCTTTTTAATTTTAATTTTATTTTAAAAATTATTTTATTTTAATTCCAGTGTAGTTAACATACAGTGTTATATTAGTTTCAGGCGTACAATACAGCGATTCAACATTTCCATACAGCACCCAGTGCTCATCACCACAAGTGCCCTCCTTAATCCCCATCACCAATTTCACCCATCCCCCCATCCACCTCCTCTCTGGTAACCATCGGTTTGTTTCTTTTTTTCCCCCTTTGTTCATTTGTTTCTTAAATTTCATGCATGAGTGAAATCATACGGTATTTGTCTTTCTCTGACTGGCTTATTTTGCTTAGCGTTATACTCTCTGGATCCATCCATGCTGTTGCAAATGGCAAGATTTCCTTCTTTTTATGGCTGAATAATATTCCATTATATAGGGTTGCTGCAGATGTAATTAGTTAAAATGAGGTCATACTGGGGTAAAGTGGACTCCTAATCCAACACGATTGGTGTCCTACTGAAGAGTGAGAATGTAGACACACACATACACAGGGAGAATGTTGTATGAAAATTGGAACCACACTGCTACAAACCATGGAACTGCCAGCAGCTAGGAGCGAGGCCTGGAACAGATCCTTCCCTCATACCTTGAGAGGGAACATGGCCCTCCCAACACTTTGATTTTGAACTTCCTGCCTCCACAACGTGAAAAATCAATTTCTGTGGTTTAAGCCACTCAGTTTGTGATTTTTTTTTTTTTATTATAGTAGCTCTAACAAACTAATCAGAATACAAAGGAATTTTTTCCTCTTGGTTATTCAGTTATCCCAATACCAATAACCATCAGGGGCCATTGATTTGTAAAGCCAGTTTTGCAACATACTGAATTCCTGTATGTATACGATTTGACTTCTATAATTTCTAGTCTAGTGCCATTGTCTATTCAGACACAGGTAACCCAGTGTTTCAGGCACGGCTGCTTTATGATGTGCTTTGACATCTGGTAGGACAATGACATCTTCACATCTTTATTTAAAAATTTTTTTTAGGGCGCCTGGGTGGCGCAGTCGGTTAAGCGTCCGACTTCAGCCAGGTCACGATCTCGCGGTCCGTGGGTTCGAGCCCCGCGTCAGGCTCTGGGCTGATGGCTCAGAGCCTGGAGTCTGTTTCCGATTCTGTGTCTCCCTCTCTCTCTGCCCCTCCCCCGTTCATGCTCTGTCTCTCTCTGTCCCAAAAATAAATAAACGTTGAAAAAAAAAATGTTTAAAAAAAAAATTTTTTTTTAATGTTTCCATATTTTTCGAGAGAGAGAGAGAGAGAAAACGAGTGGGGGAGGTGCAGAGAGAGAGGGAGACAAAGCATCTGAAGCAGGCTCCAAGCTCTGAGCTGTCAGCACAGAGCCCGATGTGGGGCTCAAACCCATGAACTGTGAGATCATGACCTGAGCCAAAGTTGGACGCTTAACCTACTGAGCCACCCAGGCGCCCCAATGTGTGTGTTATTTTAAACACAACTATTACATTTATAATACTTAAAATATATTTTTACAATTCTATTTATTTATTTTGAGAGAGAGAGAGAGAGCACGAGCAGGGGAGGGGGAGAGAAAGGGAGAGAGAGAGAGAGAACCCCAAGCAGGTTTCACACTGTCAGCACAGATGTGGGGCTCAACCTAATGAACCGTGAGATCATGACCTGAGCTGAAATCAAGAGTCAGATGCTTAACTGACTGAGCTACCTAGGAGCCCCAAACCTAAAATAGTTAAACAAAAAAAAATTTTTTTTAGCATTTATTCATCTTTGAAAGACAGAGACAGAGCGCAAATGGGGGAGGGGCAGAGAGAGAGGGAGACACAGAATCTGAAGCAGGCTGCAGACAAATTGGATTAATCATAATTCTTATCCATTGCACAGGTTAAGATTTTTCCCAAGTATCACCTGTTTATTTATGGATAATGATATAACAAGCTTCTGTGAACCCACCAACAAACACAGAAGCTAGGATCTTGAAAACAGCCGACATCTACAGTGGGTGCCACTATCCTATGCCTCTCTTCCCTCTGCCATAGGAATCCTAAGTCGTGTGTTCATCATTCCCTTACTTTTTCATTGTATCCACATATTTCTTTTTTTTATTATTAAAAAAATTTTTTTAACATTTATTCATTTTTGAGAGTGAGAGAGACAGAGCATGAGCGGGGGAGGGGCAGAGAGAGAGGAAGACGCAGAATCCGAAGCAGGCTCCAGGCTCTGAGCTGTCAGCACAGAGCCCGACGTGGGGCTCGAATGCACAAACCGCGAGATCGTGACCTGAGCTGAAGTTGGACACTTAACCGAGTGAGCCACCCAGGTGCTCCAATTTTTTGTTAACTTTTAAAAAAGTGTGTCATGCTTTATGTAATTCCCGGGAGCTTACTTTCTCCACGTATTATTATACTGCTAAACTTCTTCCATATTGGTGTCTCCCGTTGTAGTTCATTTGTTTGGCTTTCCGTATAATATTCCCATGTGTGACTCAACTACATTATTTTTCTTGTATTTTCTTTTTGGTGGACATTTGGGTTATTTCCAAGTTTGTGCTGTTGTGAACAATGCTAGTATGAACATTTCTGCTCTGATGTAACTGTGTAAAGCTTTCCCTTGACATGCACCCAGATGTGTGAATGTCAGCTTCTAAAGACAAACTGTGTTCCAGGGTGCCCACTCCAAACTGCACTCTCTTGAGCAAGGTATAAGAAATCCTGTGGATTCACTCTCCAACACTTGTTATTTCCACACCTTTAATACTTTGCTAAACAGAAGGATTTATAATGATGTTGTACTGTGGTCTTGATGTGCATTTTCCTTGTCTCCGTGACGGTGAGGATCTTTTCATGCATTTTCTCTTCTTTGAAATACCTATTTCTGTCTTTTGCCCATTTATCTATCAAGTTACATCTATTTTTCTCATTGATAGGAATCATTTATGCACTACTGGTATAAATTCTTTCAGGTTGCACGTATCTTCTTAAGATATATTTTGATGAAAAAATTTTAATTTTGTTAACGTAAAAAATTATTGGGGCGCCTGGTGGCGCAGTCGGTTCAGCGTCCGACTTCAGCCAGGTCACGATCTCGCGGTCCGTGAGTTCGAGCCCCGCGTCGGGCTCGATGGCTCTGGGCTGATGGCTCAGAGCCTGGAGCCTGTTTCCGATTCTGTGTCTCCCTCTCTCTCTGCCCCTCCCCCGTTCATGCTCTGTCTCTCTCTGTCCCAAAAATAAATAAACGTTGAAAAAAAAATTAAAAAAAAATTATTAACATTTTGTCGCACAGTTAGTTCTTTGTGTGTCTTAAGAAGTCTGCAACGGGGTGCCTGGGTGGCTCAGTCCGTTAAGCATCTGACTTGGCTCACGTCATGATCTCAGGCCCTTGTGTAATCCCTCACAAGTGTGGGTGGGACCCATGGCTTCCTTTTCATCAATAGAACGTGGCAGGAGGAAAGCATTCACATGATTACATACCTGATTGCATGATTACATGATTACATACATGATTGCATCACACGCATGAGATTATAGTGCTGTCTTACTGGCATCTCTCTCCCTTAGCGTCATTCCCAGGGAGCAGCCAGCGGCCACTTTGGGGAACGCCACATGGCTAAGATTTCCAGGCAGCTTGCAGAAGCTAAGGATGGCCTCTGGCCACCAGCCAGCAAAACGGAACTGAGTCCTATAGCCCAGCAAGAAACAATGCTGACAACAACCATGTGAACTTGGAAGAGGTCCTTAATTAACAAATGTTTATTTTTTCTATTTTTTAGAAATTTTTAAAAATTTACATCCAAGTGAGTTAGCATCTAGTGCCACAATGATTTCAGGAGTAGATTCCTTCGTGCCCCTTACCCAGTTAGCCCATCCCCTCTCCCACACCTCCTCCAGTAACCGTCCGTTCGTTCTCCATATTTATGAGTCTTTTCTGTTTTGCCCCCCTCCCTGTTTTTATATTATTTTTGTTTCCCTTCCCTTATGTTCATCTGTTTTGTCTCTTAAAGTCCTCCTATGAGTGAGGACTTTGTCTTTCTCTGACCGACTAATTTCACTTAGCATTATACCCTCCAGTTCCATCCACGTAGTTGCAAATGGCAAGATTTCATTCCTTTTGATTGCTGAGTAATACTCCATTTATATATATACACCACATCTTCTTTATCCATTCATGCATCGATGGACATCTGGGCTCTTTCCATCCTTTGGCTGTTGTCGATAGTGCTGCTATAAACATGGGGGTGCATGTGTCCCTTCGAAACAGCACACCTGTATCCCGTGGATAAATGCCTAGTAGTGCAATTGCTGCATCGTAGGGTAGTTGTATTTTTAGTTTTTTGAGGAACCTCCATACCGGTTTCCAGAGTGGCTGCACCAGCTTGCATTCCCACCAACAATCCAAAAGAGATCCTCTTTCTCCGCATCCTCGCCAACATCTGTTGTTGCCTGAAATGTCTCTGTTTTCATTTCTAACATGACAAAGAGTAATTGACCTGACACACATGTTATGTGCTGAGCTGTGTCCCCCTCAAAATGTTGAAGCCCCAACTTCAGGACATGACTGTATTTGGAGACAGAGCCTTTACAGAGGTGATTAAGTTAAAATGAAGCCTTTAGAGTGAATCCTAATCCGATATGACCGGTGTCCTTCTCTGGAGAAATTTGGACACAAAAAGAGACACCAGAGACACGTGAAAAACAGGAAAGACCGTGTGAGGACACAGTGAAAAGGTGATCATCGGAAAGTCAAGCAGAGGGGCTTTAGAAGAAACCAAGCCTCTGGGCACCTTGATCTTGGACTTCCAGCCTCCAGAACGGTGAGAAAATCAATTTCTGTTGCTTAAGCCATCCAGCCTGTGGTATTCTGTCATGGCAGCTCTAGAGAACTAACATACCCCATAAGAGACATTCTTCTGAGTTGGTAATACTTCTTAAGAGTGTAAAGGGGGTCCCAAGAGCAAAATACTTGAGAACCACTGAGGCAACTGCCAAATTGTTGTGCCAATTTGTATTCCCACCGACAGCACATGAATATTCCCATTGTTCTAGATCTTTAGCAAAAAATCGGTATTGTCAATCTTTTCAGTTTAAACTGTTACCATTTTAATTTACATTTCCCTAGTCACTTATGAGGTTGAGTACGTTTTCATCTTATTGGCCATCTGATTCATAAGTGCCTGTCAAATGCTTTGCCTATTTTCCTACTGAGTTATCTTTATTTTTCTTACTGATACTGATTTGGAGTTCTTAAGTTCTATCGTTTATATATGTGATGAGTGTCTTCTGCTCTCGGGCTTATACTTTCATTCATGGGTTGGTGTCTTTTGATATGCAGTTCTTATTTTTAATGTAGCCCAACATAAAATCTTCCACTTGGCACAAGATCCTCAAGTCTCCTCCGTGTTGCAGCCTGTGTCAAAATTTCCTTCCTTTTAAAGGCTGAATAATATTCTATTGTATGTATGTACATTATGTTTATCCATTCATCCATCCACGGACATTTGGATGGCTTCCGTCTTTTGGCCATAGTGAATAATGCTGCTTGTGAACGTAGGTGTACAAATATCTGATTGAGTCCCTGCTTTCAATTATTTTGGGTATATGTAAATATTGTTTCTTGAGTCTAGAAAAAGTTATTTTCAGCGTAGTTCAACTCACTCTCTAATTGAGCACCTTTGTAAGGGCACCATGTTAAGTCATGTGGAAAATACCAGTGAAAAATAGAATAAATTCTGGCTGTGGAGGCCTCACAAGTTTGATGAAAGAGCATTACTCCAAATAAAAATACGATAGAGTTAGACACTGTTGAGAATGAACATGTTTCTGTTGCTTAATCACTGGGTTACCTAGACCCGCTTACCGACCTCTCTGTGGAAGGAGGCAAGGCTAGTGTTTATGTCTTGTTATGTCCCTGTGGGATCTGGAAAGGGCTTCCCGCAGTGCCCCACACAGGTGACTTCAGAAGGAACAACCTGGTGGCCCCCACACTCCTGAGCTTCAGAATTTGCGACCCCTTCCACACAGTCACAGATGAGGACCCGCTCCGGTCCACAGCGGGGGCTGGCTTGGGGGTGGAGAGACCAGCCGTTTTCAGTATCAGCCCTCGACAAGAGTTGTTATTTTTCCTGTCATGTTTGTTGGGGTCCAGCTCAAGTTTGTTTTTCTTGCAGAAAGGCAGGAAGGCCAATTTGGAACACACACAACTCAGATGTCATCGACGGTGACTTGGCCCCGCGCTTGGCATTGGCTCCCTGACAGTTAAAAGGCACAGGGTGGGCGAGCCCAGCGGCCAGCACTGAGGAACAAGGAAAAGGAGGGAGAATGCGAGATTCTTATCTGCTCAGGCCTCACAGGCCCCCCTCCATTCTTTTTCCCCCGCTCACTCCTCCCTCCAGGGACTTCTGGTTTCAGCTCACACAGTCTCCCCCCTCCCCCCTCCCCCCCCCCCCCCAGGGGCCCCGCTGCTCAGTGGCTGCCTCCACTTTCTGTCCACCTCTTCCTCTTACTGAATGTGTGAGGAAGCATCCCACCCTAAGGAGGGGAAAGTCTGCATCAGCAGAGATCCATGCGGCAGCCTTGGTGGGAGGCAAAGGCAGGAAGAGGGAGAAAGAGCATTTTCCATTTTGGACCCAAGACAATTGTGCAGTTATTTGAGAAAAGCTTGGTGTTTTTCCATCCCGACTTGAGTAGTGTTGGAAGGCACCACGTAAGAGTTTCACTGGCTTTAAACATTCAGGTGTTTGATAGGATGATGCAGTCTTGAGTGTAGGTGCGGATGCTTGAGGAATGCTGTCCAATCCTATCGTACAAAGGTGCTGGGCATTCTGGAGACCAAATCACAGCCTCACCTCTTAGTTAAGGAGCGTGCGCATCCAGGGAACCTTGACTGGGTTAAACCGGAAATAAAAAAATATACATGAGTAATAACATCTGTAAAATATGTTCTGATGTTCCAGGTAACTCAGGCTTCCTCAACCTATTAACAACTATTTTGGGGAGTCAGTGTTACTTGGAGAGTATTTAGCCCCTGGAGGCATCGATTTCTCACCCATTGAAGGACAAAGGGTGGGGCTTACTTTTTAGGGTTTGGAAAGGATTCAGAGAGGCTGTGCTTGACATCATTCCTAACGACTAGTAGTCTCTCCCCAGTGACAGGTGTTTTTGGGATTCCTGTGTGCTCAACATTTCCTTTTAAAAATTATGGTTGTTGTAGTTAGAAAAGAAGTAGGAGTGGGGACTTTAAGGCTACTTTTGAAAAATTGTACTTTATTTAGCGGTATAAGATCAGCACATGAAAGACCTAAGTGTGAGACCTGAAACCATGAAATCTTAGAAGAAAATATAGACAGCAATTTCTTAGACATTGGCCTTAGCAACATTTTTCTAGATCTATCCCCTCAGGCAAGGGAGACAAAAAGCAAAAATAAACATTGGGGCTACGCCAAAATAAAAAACTTCTGCTCTGTGGAGGAAACAACAAAACAAAAAGTCAGCCTACAGAATGGGAGAAGATATTTGCAAATGGCCTATTGGATAAAAGGTTAGTATCAAAAATCTATAAAGAACTTATAAAAGTCAACACCCCAAAAATGAATAGTCCAATTAAAAATGGACAGAAGATATGAACAGACATTTTTCCAAAGGAGACGTGCAGATGGCCAAGAGACACACGAAAAGATGCTCAACACCTTCCTGGGAAACGCAGATCAAAACCACAATGAGATGTCACCTCACACCTGTCAGAATGGCCAGACTGACTCAAAAATGACAAGAAATAACACGTGTTGGTGAGGATGTGGAGAAAAAGGAACCCTTGTACACTGTTGGTGGGAATATATATGGGTGCAGTCACCGTAGAAAACAGTATGAGGGTTCCTTAAGGAATTAAAAATAGAAATACCATGTGATCCAGTTATTCCAGGTACACACACACACACACACACACACACACACACACACACACACTGGGATATTACTCAGCCGTAAAAAGGATGAGATCTTGCCATTTGTGGCAGCATAGATGGACCTAGAGGATATTACGCTAAGTGAAATAAGTCAGACGGAGAAAGATACATATCACATGATTTTACTTATATGTGGAATCCAAAAAACAAAACAAACAAAAACAAAAAGTAGAAACAGACCCATAAATACAGAGAACAAACTAATGGTTGCCAGAGGGGAGTGAGGAGTTGGGCAAAACGAGTGAAAGGGCGTGAAAAACACAGGCTTCCAGTTATGGAATGAATAAGTCCTGGGGATAAAGTGTACGGCGTAAGGAATATGTCAATGATATTGAAATAGTGTTAGATAGTGACAGATGTCATTGCACTTGGGGTGAGCACAGCATAACGTGTAGAGTCGTCAAGTCACTATGTTGTACACCTGAAACTAATGTAATATTGCATGTCAACTACATTTCACTTAAAAAAAGATGATCACATTAAACATTCAAAGAAGGTTCACTGAATGAACTAGTGTCTTTATATTTGTTCCTTGTTGGCTCATTTTATCTTCCAAGCACACAGTAAGGCAGAAACCTTGTTTTCCATTTCCTTGAGATAAAATACATCTTTCATGTAATATTTTTGGGTTTTTGTGGTGAAGTTGCTTTTTAGATGGATTGTACAGGATCCCTGCCAGCCTTTAAAATATTTCACTTGCTTGGGGCGCCTGAGTGGCTTGGTCGATTAAGCGTCCGACTTCAGCCAGGTCACCATCTCGCGGTCCGTGAGTTCGAGCCCCGCGTCGGGCTCTGGGCTGACAGCTCGGAGCCCGGAGCCTGTTTCAGATTCTGTGTCTCCCTCTCTCTCTGCCCCTCCCCTGTTCGTGCTCAATCTCTCTCTGTCTCAAAAATAAATAAACGTTAAAAAAATTTTTTTTTAATATTTCACTTGCTTATCCAGCCCTTCACAAATCATCTGCCAGAAGTGGTAGATGACGTGTCCAAAGACAGCTGTGACAGTGTCTTCCAACAGGAAGGCTCTTGTGCACCATAACCTTGTCCCTCCCCCCCAAGAGACGGTGTCTCTCGTCACCTTGAATCTGGGCTGGCCTTGTGACTGCTTTGACTGGTAGATAGCCGTGAACGTCATGTTCTGGGACTTCAAGCCCAGGTATGAAAAAGGATTAGCAGTTTAGTCTTTCTGTTCTTGGAGGTTCTGATGGAAGTCCAGTCTGGCTAATGGGGAGACCCTGTAGAGAGGCCATCCGGAAAGGGAGTGTTCCTCAAATTGTATCGAAAGAGAAGGTCAGTTATTCCATGTCCCAGTTGAGCCAGACTCTAGATAACCTGCTTGGCAGATGTATCCCCGTGGCACAGCCACAGGCGAGACCAGCGGAGAACCACCCGGCCCAGCCCAGGTTGCAGAATCACGAGCAAATAAATGGTTATTATGTTAAGCTACTAAGTTTTGGGATGTTTTATTATGCAAAATAGATCATCAAAGCACCAGATAAGCTAATATTCAATCTTTGTTGAATTATCTTCACAAGTTTAGTGAGAATGATGTGCAATAGTTTTTTTATTCATTCATTCATTCTATTTTGATTTATAAGTAAGATCTTGTGAAGAATGAATACTTGACAATTTTATAATTGTGTTTTTCTAGATATACCAATTAGATCTCTCTTTCGTGTGTGTGTTTTTTTTAATTTTTTAAAAATGTTTATTTATTTTTGAGACAGAGAGAGACAGAGCATGAACAGGGGAGGGGCAGAGAGAGAGGGAGACACAGAATCTGAAACAGGCTCCAGGCTCCGAGCTGTCAGCACAGAGCCCGATGCGGGGCTCGAACTCACGGACCGTGAGATCATGACCTGAGCCGAAGTCGGACGCTTAACCGACCGAGCCACCCAGGCGCCCCTCTTTCGTGTGTTTTAACACTCCATTTCTTTTTCCTGGTCATTTTACATTAGGATAGAAGGTATTTTTCAAAGTATTGGTCCCCACCGATCATAGTAAATGTTGGCCATTTTGAGAGTTTTTAATGATTGTTTCCTCTGTTCAAATTATTTGGGATATTTAGTATCTTTAAGGTCGCTCAAAGTAGACGATAATATTGCTGTGTGATTTTTCTGCAAAAGTGAAAAGTGAATTTAATCTATTAACTTAGTAAATATTCCCTTTTGATTTTTGATGAGAATATTCGCGTTAAAAACAAAAATAAAGGTTAAAAAAGCATACGAAAGTGATTTGAGCTCCTCATAAGCAAAATCAATATAAAGCAGCAGCAAATAAAACAGCTATTATTTTTCTCTTTGTAATTGTAAAATATACATACCCATAATTTATCATCTTAGCCATTTCTCAGTGTGCAGTTCAGTGGCATGAAATATATTCACATCGTCGTGCAACCTTTACTACCATCCATGTCCAGAACGTTTTCATCTTCCTGTATGAAACTCTACACCCACGAAACAACAAGCCCCCCTCCTTCTGCCCCCACCTCGTGGTAACTACTTTCCATCTCCGTGAATTCCATACTCTAGGTACCTAATTTAAGTGGAATCATAAAGTATTTGTCCTTTTCTAACTGGCCTTCTTTACTTGCCGTAATGCCCATAAAAGTTCATCCACGTTGCAGCCTGTGTCAGAATTTCCTTCCTTTTGAAGGCTGAATAATATTCCACTGTATGCACACACCACATTTCATTTATCTATTCATCCACTGGTGGACACTGTTGTTTCTACCTTTCAGCTATTGTGAATAATGCTGCTATGAACATGGGCGCACAAATATTTCTTTGAGTCCCTGCTTTCAATTCTTGTTTTCCTCTTTTTAAATAAAAACAAATTGTTTTTAAGTTTATTTATTTATTTTGATGGGGGATAGGCAGAGAGAGATTGAGAGTATCCCAAGCAGGCTCCACACTCAGCCCGGAGCCTGACGCAGGGCTGGAACCCACAAACCGTGAGATCATGACCTGAACCGAGATCAAGAGTTGGATGCTTAACTGACTGAGCCACCCAGGCGCCCCTCATTTTGCATTTTCTTTATCCATTCATCTGCTGATGGACATATTTTTGTTATTTTGACTAATGCTTTTGCAGTGAATGCATCGCAATGACGTGAGAGTACAAATATCCCTGATTTCATTTCCTTTGGGTATATCCCCAGAGGTAGGATTGCTGGATCATATGGTAGTTCCATTTTTAATATTTTTGAGGAAATTCAGAGTGTTTTCCACAATGGGTGTCCCAATTTACATTACCACCAACAGTATGCAAGGGGTCCCTTTTCTCCACTCCCTCAGTAACATTTGTTATCTTTTGTCTTTTTGGTAATAGCCATTCTAACAGATGTGAAGTAATATTGTGGTCTACATTTATATTTCTCTAATGATTGGATGATTGGTGATATTGAATACCTTTTCGTATATCTGTTGGCTATTCTTTTGAGAAATGTTTATTCCATTTTTTTTTTAGAGACAGAGAGTGTGAGCAGGGGAGAGGGACAGAGGGAGAGACAGAGAGAGAAAGAGAGAGAGATCCAGAGAATCCCAAGCAGGCTTCAAGCTCAGCATGGAGCCTGATGCAGGGCTCAATCCCATAACCATGGGATCATGACCTGAGCTAAAATCAAGAGTCAGATACTCAACCAACTGAGCCACCCAGGCACCCCTGTCCATTGTTTTAAGTTTACTTATTTTTTTTTTTTTTTTTTTAGTAATCTGTACACCCAGCGTGGGGCTCAAACTCATGACCTCGAGATCAAGAGTCGTACACTCTTCTGACTGAGTTAGTCAGGCACCCTTTTTGTTCATTTTTAAATGAACAAATTTATTTATTTATTTATTTATTTATTTATTTATTTATTTATTTGCTACTGAGTTACATATGTTCATTATATATTTTGGATACTAACTGCTTGTCAGATATCCGGTTTGCAAATATTTTCCTCCATTGTATACATTGCCTTTTCATTCCGTTACTTGTTTCCTACGCTGTGCAGAGGTTATTAGTTCGACGCAATCCCGCTTATCTATTTTTGCTTTTGTTGGGTGTTTTTTTGGTGTCATAGTCAAAAAAAAAAAAAAAATCACTGGCCAGATCAATGTCAAGAAGCTTTTCCCCTATATTTCCTTATGGTAATTTTATGGTTTTAGGCTTTTGTTTGTTTAATCCCGTTTGAGTAGATTGTTGTAGATGGTGTAAAATGAGAGTGTAATTTCAGTTTTTGCAGGTGGGAATCCAATTTTTACAACGGCATTTGTTGAGGAGACTGTCCTTTCCTTGTTGTGTGTTCTTGGCACTCTCGTTGAAGATTGGCTGCTCATGAATGCATGGATTTAATTCTGGGCTATTTGGGTCCGCTGGTCTCTATGTCTGTTTTTATGCTGGCACCACACTGTTTTGAGTACTGTCACTTTGTAAGACATTTGGAAGTCAGGACATGCGATGCTTCCTGTTTTGATCTCCTTGGTCAAGATTGCTTTGGCTATTCAAAATATTTTGTGGTGCCGTATGAATTTAAAGATTGATTTTTCGGTTTCTGTAAAGTATGCCATTGGAATTTTGATGGGAATTGCATTGAAGTTGTAGATTACCTTGGGAAGTATGGACATTTAAATAATAATTATTCTAGTCCATGAACACAGGTTATGTTTCCATTTATTTGTATCTTCTTTAATTTCCTTCATCAGTGTTTTATAATTTTCAGTGTACAAATTTCACTGTTTTGGTTAACTTTATGCCTATTTTCTTCTTTTTCTTCTTAATGTGAATGGGATTGTTTTCTTAATTTCTTCTTTGGATAGTTCATTGTGTATAAAGATGTGACTGATTTTTGTATGCTGGTTTTGTATCCTGCGACTTTACTGAATTTGTTTGTTTGTTTGACAGGTGCAAAACAGAGACTTTAATCCAGACAGCAATGAAAGCACACGGGGCTGGGGGAGCCCCAGGGGGACGGGGCGAGAAGGGCCAGGAAGGTGGTGATCTGGACCCTGGGAGGGAGGCCAGCACTGGACCTCTCCTAGGAAAACTATTTCTGTGACTCTAGTGGTTCCCACCCCGGCCTCTGCCCAGGCCATCGGCCCAGGTGTGAGGGTCAAGTCCCTGAATTGTGCTTCTTGGGAGCTCCCCTTTCCCACAGGGCATGTGGACCCACATAAAGGGCGGGGGTTTGGAGAAGGGCCGGCCTGGGCTTTGGCCGGGGAGAGCCTGTAAGAGCCCGGCCGAGGAGCAGCCCTAGAAGAAAACTCAGGACCTGTCGTATCAGCATCCCCTCACCCGGCCAGGCCCTGCCCATCCTCAGGGCCGAAGCCTGGGCTTGGGGGGCCATCGCTGCCTCACCCCGAAGAACCAGTGGGTATGTTCGGGGAGAGGGGAGGACAAGGAGGGGCCGTTGCTGAGTGCTTCGGTGGCCCCTGGCCCATCGCCCTGAAGGGCAGGCAAACAGGGCCAAAGGGCCCTGGAGAAGCAAGCAGCAAGGAAGTTGGGAGCAGAACGGGAGATGTGAGAAGAACCCAGGCTCCCCACAACCAGAGCGGGCCCCGAGCCCCTCCCTGCGTCTCAGCCACCCCCTCCCAGCGTCTCAGCCACCCCCTCCCAGCCTGAGAAACTTTGGAAAGGCAGGCCTCACCCAATCAGCCAGTGGGCAAACCCCGCCAGTGCCCTCCCGAGCACCCAGGGGCTACCCTTGTAGAGGGGGACGGGACCGGCTCTGGCCAGGAAACCCAGCAAAGCCATGGGATGCTTCTCGGTCCCTGACCCCACCCCAGCTGGCTGCCTGCCTCCTCCTCCAGCCTTCAGAACCCCAGACAGCCACCCAAACATGGCTTCAGAAACCGGCCCACCCCACAGGGAGCAAGTGCTCCAACCCCTAGAAAGGCCACAGGCCTTGGGAAAGGAAAGCAATGGAACCCGCAAACTCCTCCCCTTTCCAGCGGCACAGAAGAGCCCAGCTGTCAAACGGGACTGGGCAGAAGAGGAAGGAGGAGAGGAAGGCCAAGTGAGGGATCGGGGCCAAGCACACCCTCCCCGCCGCAGGGAGACGGGGCCCACTTGGGTTGCTTCTCCCTTGACTTTGGGTCCTTCGGCCCCATGACCCGAGCCTCCCTCAACCCTGTGCTCACCACGCACCCCAGTAGACAGCCTCCCAGCAAACAGAAAGAACAGAGGGAGGAGTGAGGGGTGGGCAGCAGGCGCTGGGGCAGAGGAGGGTAGGCACAAGAACTTCGGCCTGGGGGGCTCCGGCTGCTCAGCCCCTAGCACGAGGGGAGGTGACCGGATGGATGGGCAGCAGGCTCCCGAGCTCGAAGGGCTGGATCACAGGGAACTTCTCCAGGCACTGGGCCTTATACATGCGGATCAGACCCTGGTTCCCTCTGGACCGGAAGGGGACGGCACTGATGTTCCACAGTGGGTTGCAGTCGTCACAGACTGTGTTCCTGCCTCTCCTCTCCCAGGAGAATCCCTGAATTTGTTTATTCGTTGTAACAGTTATTTTGTTGCGTATTTAGGATTGTCTGCATTTATATGATCACGTAGTTCGTAAACAGTTTTACTTCTTCTTTTCCAATACGGACGCCTTTTCCTTTTCTTGTCTTTTTCTCTGACTCGGACTTCTAGTACTACGTTGAATGGAAGTGTGGAGAGCGGGCATCCTTGCCTTCCGGGTCTTAGAAGGAAAACTTGCAGTTTCTGCCCCATTGATTACTACGTTAGCCGTGTGCGTTTCATATATGACTTCTACTGTGTGCAGCAAATTCCTCTATACCTGTTTTATTGCGGGTTTTTCTTATCAAGAATGAATGTTGAATTTTGACAAATGCCTTTTCTGTGTCTGTTGACGGTATCATATTTTTTTTTATTCTTTTAACATGGCATTATCACATTTTTTGATTTGCATATGTTGCGCCATCCCAGGGAAAAACTTACTTGACTATAGTATGTGATCCTTCTTTTTTATTTTTTTTTTATTTTTTTTTTAACGTTTATTTTTATTTTTGAGACAGAGAGAAACAGCATGAACGGTGGAGGGGCAGAGAGAGAGGGAGACACAGAATCGGAAGCAGGCTCCAGGCTCTGAGCCATCAGCCCAGAGCCCGATGCGGGGCTCGAACTCACGGACCGCAAGATCATGACCTGGGCCGAAGTCGGACGCCCAACTGACTGAGCCACCCAGGCGCCCCTGTGATCCTTCTTTTAATGTGAGTTGAATTTGGTTTTATGGAGGAGTTTTACATTCATGTTCACCAGCGATATTGGCCTGCAGTTTCCTTTTCTTGTGGTATCTCTGTCTGGCTTTGGTGTCAGGGTAACACTGACTTTGTAAAACGAGTTTAAACTGTTGTTGGTTTTTGATCTTGACAGATGATCCCATTCTTCTATAATTTTCCCTTTCTACGTCTGGGAGTGCCATGCAACTTAATTGATAGTTTACAAGACGGATTTTCTTTATATGTATTAGTTTTCATTTAGTGTATTAACGATCTATTTACTTCCTCTTACTTCTGGCTAAAACCATGATCCTTCTCTCAATTTTAGTTACCTTCTCTTCTGTAAAAGTTGATGGCGAAATAGAGAATCTTACTAGTCTGTGGTGGTAACAGTGAGGTAAACCATCCTTCAGACCGTCACCTTAGCCATTCTCCTCTTCATTTTATTTTATTTATTTTATTTTTTTTTAATTTTTCCAACGTTTATTTATTTTTGGGACAGAGAGAGACAGAGCATGAACGGGGGAGGGGCAGAGAGAGAGGGAGACACAGATACGGAAACAGGCTCCAGGCTCCGAGCCATCAGCCCAGAGCCCGACGCGGGGCTCGAACTCCCGGACCGCGAGATCGTGACCTGGCTGAAGTTGGACGCTTAAGCGACTGCGCCACCCAGGCGCCCCTCTCCTCTTCATTTTAGAGAATGAATGATAATGTCTGGGGGGAGGGGTGTGATAACGGTGTCATTGGGTTTGCCCAGATGGCATCATCAGTCCTAGAACCTTCATCAATCCTCCCAGTTTCAAATTCCCTGGCTTCATGCTTCTGGCACCCCATCCTGAGATATCTTCTACAAGTCATACAACCATCCAGACACCAGAACCCGTTTGCCACAAAATGATGTAAACTTGTTAGGTTCCGAAAGAGAAGCTTTATGATCATGCCCTTTATTTAGTATTCTTAGCAAAAGATTTGCTCGTAAGGAGAAAAAAAAAAGTAGGACATGAAAAACATACATTAATGTTAAAGTTACTTCTCTAAGTAAGATGCGGTTAGTTTCAAGTTAATGATTCAAGGGTTAGGATCTTTTAGCATCTCATTAAATATTCATAATGGGTATAACTAATGGGTAAAAGGCATAGCATTTACTGTAGATAGGTTAGTATTTAGTAAATTATTACAGATTATTTCTAGATCAGGGGACACCTTGGCTATTTTGTTGCCTCAGACATCTCTTCAGTCTTTCTACTGGAATGGATATGTATGTGGAGAGGATATAATTTCCAGGTCTAGGTCAGATTATCCTGATTCTTTGCATGTCCAGTAATTTTTTTATTGTATGATGAGCATTAAGGAAGATAAGTTCAGGAGTGTTAGCCTATATCATTTTCCTTTGAAGAGTATTGAGTTTTATTCCAGCGAGCAGTTAAATGATTCGTGGGTTCTCTTGATCCTACCACGTGAGTCTATTTCTGTTTTGTCCTTAATCCCCGGTGTCCCTTGTTCTAGGGCATGTTCTTTGCTGAGATGGCATGGCCTTCCTGGGATCTGAACTGATGCCTGCAATGCTCAGTAAAGTTTCTCCACTCTGACTGTGCAGGAATTCAACCTCTCCCAGCCACGAGTGACCTGGGGACTTCTGTGGACCTGACCCTCTGTAGGGCCTCTTAGATTTTGCTGTGTACTTGTGCGGTCCAGTCTTCAGCCCAGGACCATGGGGAGCGCCCACTCAGACTTGTGCCATCCCTCTCTCTCTAGTACCTTTCCCCACAAATTCTAGATGCTTCAGCTGCTCGGAACCTCAATATCTGCATTTGTGAGTCATGGGGATGAGAGCTTTCTGCTTGGGTTCTACCTCCCCTTGATGCAGTCTGGAGTGTGTCCATGGGCTGAAAGCCACGGTGCACTGGGGCTCATTTCGAGTATTTCCCTTTTCTCTAGGATTACCACCCTCTGTTTCCTGTTGTCTAGTGTTTGGAAACATTGGCTTTATAGATTGAGTACAGTTTATAGTTGCCTACAACGGAGGTCTGACGTCTGAATTTTGGGAGAAGCGGTCAAGTCTTTACAATAGGGTGACTTCATTTTAATTCAATTCTTTGGTGCATATGAGTTTTGCAATATTTGGCATAGCTTTACAGTATGTAAAGCTAAACTGTAGTCTTTCATGGCCTGAAGGAATTTTGAAAATCTTTTTAGCTCCTACTTTTAGAGATGAGAAAACCGGGCAAAAGGGAGGGGATTTAGAAAGGCGAGGAGCTATGGGAATAGCAGAACTGAATTTATTTGGCTCTCTCTCTTTTTTTTTTAATGTTTATTTATTTATTTTGAGAGAGAGGGGGAGAGAGCACGAGCAGGAGAGGGGCAGAAAAATAGGAGAGAGAGAATCCAAAGCAGGCTCCATGCTGAAAGCAAACCGTGAGAGATAGTGACCTGAGCTGAAATCAAGAAAGAGTCAGACGCTAAACTGATTGAGCCACCCAGGCGCCCCATAATAACTCTAATTCTTGAGTAAACCTGCTACAGGATGTAATCACTTTCCGCAACTAAAGTGCCATCGATTTGCTATAGTTTCCTCACACTGACGCCCGTTGTGGTTGTATTAGGCTACGGAGCATTAGAGAATCAGGACATATATCCTCACGTACCTGGTTGGGTTCCCAAGTTATAAAGAAGGAAGCACAAAGTCCTTCACATGTCAGCACGTGAAAATGTGCCAGGCACTTAGGCACATTCCACAGAAATGGCTCCGCTTTCTGGAAGATTTATCAGGGCAAACTCCATTTAAATATGCAGCCCACAGATGGTCGTGTGGATTTAATTTGGGATGGTGTCTCATCTGTATTTCCTTGGTAGTGGGGATATTCATTTTGGGTTAACTGAGGCCATGCCTGAGTGGGCAAAGGGAGGAATTTTGAGTCAGATCCGGGTTCAGCTCTAGATTTCTTCTCTCTCTTAATCTCTGGTTATTTTTACTGTCCCCATCTGAAGTGCCAGGTTGGTCCTCCGACACTCTCAAGATTTCCTCCAGAACTGTTGTATACTGGGCTTTCTGGGATTTCTGTTCATTTAATGTCTGTTCCCATATCCTACCTTGTGGTGGGCGGTATTTAAGTGATCTACTATTTGTGGCAAAGGACAAATCACAAAACTTCTCTGAAGTCGTAATGCCTGCTTTTATAAAATAGGATGATAATTACACTGATATCCCATAGGTGTGCTATGGAGATTAGAGAATATTTGTGTGAAAGTGGTTTGTAAACTGTAAGAGTGTAGTGTAAAATACTTATCCTATTAATGACAAAATATAGTGGAGTGCTTTTACCTGTCACTCTCTCCATCCATCTCCCTTGCAGTTATTTGTATATTTATGTATACACACATTTACATATATAGAAGAGAAATGAACAAACACAATTAAGTCAGTCTATTTATTTCTGTGTGTGATGAGAGCAGAAGGGAGTACATGTATCCCTCTGGGATTATACAGAATTCCCTGGCTTTTCACTGACTACATTATCCCAGAACCAAGTCTTGTGGCCAACACAATGCCATGTATTGACCTTAAGTTTACGGCCATACCGCCCCGAACGCGCCCGATCTCGTCCGACCTTAGGCCTGGGTTACCTGAATCTTTCATCGTGGCAAGAATGCGCAGTCAAGATCTAAGTTGTGATCAGTTAAGGTTCGCTCTGAAATCAGTGCAACACGGGACACCCGGGTGGCTCAGTCAGAACTGAGAGTCTGACTTTTGATTTCGGCTCAGGTCACGATCTCACGGTTTGTGAGTCCGAGCCCTGCGTCAGGCTCTGAGCGGACAGCACGGAGCCTGCTTGGGATACTCTCTCTCTCTCTCTCTCTCTCTCTCTCTCTCTCTCTCTCTCTCCGTCTCTCTCAAAGTAAATAAGTAAGTTAACAAGAAAACAGAAATCAACGCAACCCAAACTCCATTAAGGTGTCACCGTGGAGGAGTTAGGACATGGGTGTTGTCAAGAGAGCAACGTCCATCGCGGGTGGTGTTCATTCAAAAAACGTCCCGATGTTCTTACATTTAATTCACCGACACTATTTCTCGTCCTATAAAAGAACTTGAGCTATCTCACGAAGGGACTTTTGATGCTTTTGTTGACTTTTCTTTGGACGCTGATTTCATGAACAGGCATTGGTTATAGGCTGAGCTGTGTGAGTGCAACGTGAATCCAGTGTTTAAATTTGCATCTCGATACTACTGTAAGAGGCTTGATAGAAACGGACTGCCAACAGGTTAGAAATGTCTCCACAGAGTATGAGTGAAAGGCAAGAATCTAACAGAGAGTAAGCACCGTGAAAGGACTAAAAGAATACACAGGGTTATGTAAATATATTCATCAACAAGAGTTAATGAAATGCTTGTCCTGCTTCAGGAACCTTTCCAGGGAAGCAGTGAACGAGAGAGTGGGCCAGTTAACAATTCCTGTGTCCTGAGCAATTCCATTCTCCATGGGGGGTGGATGGGTGGGAGGGGAGGGCGAACCATCAAGTAAGGCAGCAGGCATCCTGTGCCATCCAGTCCAGGGAGAGGGAGCCAGGAAGGGGGTAGGGAGAGGGTGTGTTAGGGGTAATGCAACTGGAAAGAAAGCAGTGGGAAGACTTCACTGAGGACCTTCTAGCAAAGCCTAAGGGAAGTGAGAGGATATCTGAGTAGAAAGTCCCTAGGGTGTGAGGAAGGCAGGGAGGCGGGTGAGACCAGAGCACAGGAGGGGGGTTAGAAGTGAGGCGGCACGGCGGGTGTGGGCAGCTTCTAGAGCCACTGGCTGGGTTTGGCTTTCCCCCGGGTGGGGGGTGGCTGGATGCGGTGTGCAGAGAAGACACCAAGGGGCAGGGGTAGAGGCAGCAGGGTGGCTGGGGTGACAGCAGGCTGGGTAAAGGGTGGGGGAGGGCTGGTCAGAACGGACGATTCGGAAGGCAGAACTAACAGTATCTCTAGCTTGGCTCAGAGGTGAGAATTGAGATACAGAGAGGACCCGGAGAAGATTGCAAGATTCACGACCAGTTTTCCAGGAGAAGGGAGCTACTGTTTCCAGAGAAAGGGAAGGCCCAGGGACGGTTGGATTTGGGGCATGTGATGTTGGCATAGGAGCATCTCAGGAGTGTGGGTGGGCACTGAGAGATCGCAGCCTGGGTTTAGAGGTTTGCATCCGGATGGCGTGTAGAGCCTGGGACAGGGTGCAGCCTTGGAGGGAACCAGGAGAGTGGCAGAAAAGGTGAGGCCTGAGGTCCGAGAGCTCCAGGATATAAGAGAAGAGTAAGGGCCCGGATGGAGCTTCAGGGCCCCAGGCACATCGATGAACATCTTTGAGTCGCTGCTTCCATTGATAAGATGAGGACAGTAATACCCACTTCCTAGGGCTGTCGCGATTAGTGATGTAACGACTGCAAGAATGCTGCTTACCTCAGTGGCCGGTCCCTGTCTCTCCTCTCCAACCCGAGGGACACAACGGGGCCCACAGAGCCATTCCCAAGCCCTGGGATTGGAAGCAACTTCTCTCCGAAGCCCGGGGAAATTGCGGGGAAGTGCTTTGCACCTGGCTCTGCTCTTCTCCTTCCAAGCTTTGCATCTTGCCACTCGCAGGAGGCCAGTCGTCCTCAGGACCTTTTCCATGAGCTGACTGGTGCCCCCACCCCCCAAACCTTAGCTGGGTTTCTGTTCCAGTTTTGCAAACGCCCTTCTCACCTCGGTGCCAGAATAAACTGCCCAGAGAGTTAATGTGTTTGTGGTGCCAGTGGGTGTTTGGTTAACCTTGTCAATGGATCTGCGGTTCAGCAGCCGCAGGGACCCTGTCCCCACCAGCAAAGTAGCTGCTGCGTAAAAACCTGCTGTTTTTCCCTCAGGGGGTGGAGAAAGGCGAGAAACCGGGAAGCTGAGATTTCTGAGAGGCTCCAGAGAAAGCGCAGAGATCTCTGTGCTGTGAGGTGGTTTTCATGCACAGCTGATAAAATCATGCTGTTCTTGAAATTAAGATACTGGCATTGAACGAGCACGAATGTAGACTAAATATACGATTGTCTCCTCCTGATTAACAATGGACCGGTCCTAACAATGGGTCTCACCAGAGTGGGAAGATCAGGGGTGTGCTTGATCTTGCCTTTGCTCTAGTTGGGAATATTGTGAGACACGGTCAGTTAGGGGAAGAAAAGTAACCTGAAGGTGAAGTGCTTTCTGATAGTACTTAAAGCGTTCTTCCAAAATACACAGATTTAATGAAAAGAGGAAAAATTTAGTGAAGATAACGCCATCGTTGTAAAACAAAGTCGGTTTCTAGGGAAGCAGCAATATTTTCCTTTTTAATAGAAGCAGACTGTAATGGTCAATTCCAGTCCTTGAACGCGAGAGTCAGGAGTTGAGTAAACTCCATTATTTGTGTAGATTTAACAAATTAACTCAGAAGTCTATTTTGGGCAAAGCTTAGACACTGGGAAATAATAGATTTTTGGAGCTTTAAATCTTGAATTTCCTAAATCACTTTTCTATGAGGCTTCTTTGGTTTTCATTACTATTATTAAAAAAAATGCTCAGGCCTCCCCAAATTCAGAAAACACAGATAGGAGCACCTGGGGGGCTCAGTTGGATAAGAGTCTGACTTCAGCTCAGGTCATAATAACATGGTTCATGAGTTCGAGCCCCGCATTGAGCTCCTTGCTGACAGTGCAGAGCCTGCCCAGGATTTTCTCTCTCTCTCTCTCTCTCTCTCTCTCTCTCTCTGCCCCTCCCACTTGCACACGTATGCAAACGCTGTCTCTCTCTTTCTCAAAATAAATAAAATAAATAAACTTAAAAAAGAAAACACAGATAAAACCAAAAAGAAAACTGAAGACCCCACTCATTTAGAAAGTAGTTGATGGTGGGGACATCTGGGTGGCTCAATTGGTTAAGCGTCTGACTTCAGCTCAGTTCACGATCTCACAGTTTGTGGGTTCGAGCCCAGCATCAGACTCTGTGCTGACAGCTCAGAGCCCAGAGCCTGCTTCAGATTCTGTGTCTCCCTCTCTCTCTCTGCCCCTTCCCTGCTCATGCTCTGTCTCTCTCTCTCTCTCTGTCTCTCAAAAATAGATAAGTGTTAAAAAATTTAAAAAAAAAGAAAGAAAGTAGTTGATGATGGACCTGAGACCATTTCAATGATCATGTTGGTATTTGTCCTTTGAGAATTTTTTTCCTGAGAAAATTTTCCTCCTGCCCCCTTTTTCTTTTTTTCTTCTTTCTTTTTATTGTGTCTATATGAGATGATGGGTGTTAGGTGAACCTATTGTGCTAATCATTTCACAGTATATGTAAATCAAACCATCATGCTGTATTGCCTTAAACATATACAGTGATGTATATCAATTATTTCTCAGTAAAACTGAAAAGGAAAAAAAAATAAACTCGATATTCAACATTCATCAAACAAGTATAGCTGCTATGTATTAAAAGCTAAATCCAAAAACCATGCTCCATACCTGTGAGGCCTATAAAAGAATACCTATTCCAAGTCTATACGGGGATCATAACGTGATGTGCATTTATGACACCCAGCCTAGCACTGTCCCTTACAAAGCAAGGAGGGGACAGCATAGAGCCTGAAAATCCTCCTGAAAATTCTGTGGGAATGAATTTGCATTAAGAATTCAGTCCTGGGGCACCTGGGTGGCTCAGTCGGTTAAGCTTCAGACTTTGGCTCATGTCATGATCTCACTGCTCGTGAGTCTGAGCCCTGCTTTGGGATCTGTGCTGACAGCTCACAGCTCAGAGCCTGGAGCCTGCTTCAGATTCTGTCTCTGTCTCTCTGCCCCTCTCCTGCTCATGCTCTGTCTCTCTCTCTCTGTCTCTAATATAAATAAACATTAAAAAAAAAAAGAATTCAGTACTGAGAGGCACCTGGCTGGCTCAGTTGGTAGAGCATGTGACTCTTGATCTCAAGGTTTTAAGTTTGAGCCCCATGTTGGGTGTAGAGATTACTTAAAAAATAAAATAAAAAAAAAAATTTTTTTTAAAAGAGGAAAAAAACAGAAAAAAGAATTCCATCCTGGGGAGGAGAACAGTTTGATGTGAGTGGACTTTCTGGCCGTAAAAAGGCACGGACTAAGTGACACAAGAGAGGTGGAAAGCCATCTTTAAAAGACACAGGGGAATAGCTTGTGAAACTTGAAGTGAAGAAATAAAACCACGGACACCTGCGTGGCCCAGTCCGTTAAGCGTCCCACTCTTGATTTCGGCTCGGGTGGTGATTCACGTTTGTGAGTTCGAGCCCCACATCGGGCTCTGTGCTGACAGCAAGGAGCCTGGTTGGGATTCTCTCTCTCTCTCCCTCTGCCCCTTCCCACTCTTGCTCTCTCTCTCTCTCAAAGTAAATAAATAAACCTTAAAAACGAAGAGCGAACAAAAACCAAAGGAGCAAGTGGAGGTGGGTCTGGGCAGGGCCAGTGCGTTGAGTTGGGGATGGGGGGTGGGGGAGCTAATCGCAGGGCAGAGTCAAGGTCTGATGTGAGATAAGCCCCACGAAAATGATTGGGAGTTCAGACCTGATCCCAACTAGATTGAGAAGCCATTCGTGAAGCAGGAGAATGACAGTCAGGTTTGGGTTTTGGAAAGATGACTGAAGTGTGGAGGGGGGCTGAGTGGGGCGCCAGAGTGTGCCAAGGACACCAGGGAAGTGACCTCTGCAGAGTTTAACAAGTGGAAACAGAGAGAGAAGATTGATTCAAGAAATAGTTAGGAAGTAGATAGGAAAGGACTTTCGTTGTGTTTGTGACGGGCACGGAAACACAGCACAGGTCCTCTCAAGAAAGGGGGGGGGGACAGGGCTGTCACCACTCTTGCCCACCTGCCCACGGTCCTACCTTCCCGGTGGCCCGCATCCAGGGACTGACAGGTGGAGCCACAGAGACCAGCAGCACCTGGGACGACATTCACAGACCATTCCAGCTCCCGCATTTGCAACTTCCCTCTCTGCCTCGTGCTGTCCCCACCTGCCCACCTTTCCCACCCCCCCCGCCCCTCCCTGCAGGAGCCCACCCCAAAGCGACAGGGAGGGAAGGAGACTCAGGAGCCACGTGTGGGTTTCTGGTGGCATTAGTCACTGGGATTCAGAATTCAGAGGAGAACCGGGGTTGGAGGGAGGGGTGCAGACGGTGAGCTTAGGAGGCACGTGAATGTGGGGTGTTTGTGGCCTAGGCCTGTGGGGACACCCAGTAGGCGGGTCAACCTCATCCTTGTCTTGGATTCGAGGTTGAGTCTGATGCAGTCCTTGGTATCTTCCCCTGGCACGGCTATGCTCGCGCTGTTCTGAAAGACGTCCAGTTCTGTTTTGTTTTAAAAGGAAGCTCGGGGACCAACATGGGGCTCGAACTCACGGCCCTGAGATCAAGAGGCGCATACTCTACTGGGGCACTTGGTGGCTCAGTCGGTTGGGCCTCTGCCTTTGGCTCAGGTCATGATCTCGCGGTCCGTGGGTTGGAGCCCTGTGTCAGAGTTTGTGCTGACAGCTGGGAGCCTGGAGCCTGCTTCGGATTCTGTGCTTCCCTCTCTCTCTCCTCTTCCACCGCTGGCGCTCTCTTTCTTTCTCTCTCTCCCTCTCTCAAAAATAAATAAAAATCAAAAAAAAAATTAAAAAAGAGAGGCACATGCTCTACCCACTGAGCCAGCCAGGCACCCCTCCAGTTGCTTCACATACTTTGCTTTCTTTCACCTGAGTCCTTACATGTGCTGTTATTTCTGCCTGGAACATTCTTCCTTCCCTTTCCGTTCTGCCCCTACTTCATTTCTGCTCATCCTGGGACATGATTTCTTCCAGAAAGTCGTCTCAGAGGCACCCAGATCTGGTTTAGGGGCCTGACGGACATACTCCCAGAGCACCCGGTATCCTAGCACTTGTCATGTGATACGGCTGGCTGATTTTTTCCCCTTTGTATCCCCCTCAGAGTTTATAAACTTTGTGAGGAAAGGGACTTACTTGGTCGAGTTGCCGAAAGCTTTATCCCCAGCACCTCCTGTGGTCCTGACAGAGGAAGTGTCGATAAGTAATTGTTGAGTGAACCAGTGGTAATTGAAACAAAGCCTTAGAAAGAAGCAGAAGAATGCGCAGATTTAATGTAATGTCGGAAGCAGAAGAGTAAACAGAGGAGACCTAATTTATTTACTAAATTAACCAGAACTTACTGAACTAACATTGTCGGCCATTAAAGTCCTCCTAATGTTTTCTTAACAACGTGCCATGACAAATAATGCTATTTTAAATGTTCTTCTACAGATGGATTTTGTGTAAATTTTAAATTATATCCTTAGGTTAAAAAATTAAAAGATAAAAGTAGCCAAAAATAGAAAAATACAAATGAAATAAAAAAATTAAAAAATTAAAAAATAATAACATAATAAAAAATAAAAAGATAATAAAAATTTTAAAATAAATTTTAAAATATTTAAAATAAAATTTTAAATCCTTAGCATAAATAGATAAAAGTTCAAGTTACTGATTTTTGATCTCTATCAATGACAATTTTCCCACTAGACACATTGCCTCATTTTTGTGCGTATTTTCCAGACCTGCGTTATTTAACATTTTTAACACAAAGCTCTCATTGGCTTATTGGATGTAAAAATTGCGGCAAAGTATGCACAACGTACAATTTACCATTTTAAGCATTCTAAGCGGATAAATCAGGGGGATTAAGTACATTCATAATGTTACACCACCGTTACCACTACCCGTTTCCAGAATTTTTTTTCTCATCATTCCTAAAAGAAAGTCTGTACCTCTTAAGCGATAACTTCCCATTCCTTCCTCTTCTTTGACTAGAAGTTGTTGCATGTTTTAGGAAGGAATTTTGGGTTTCACTGCATTTTAACCCAGCAATGGAAATGTTCATGGACACAAACTTCTGATTCTGCGTTATGCCAACTGCTAGAAACACGAGTCAATAATTATATCTTTATGCTAAAGAATATCCGGGCCCACAATGCCATAGAATAAATAGCCTTTAGGGTTTTTTTTAGGCCCGCAAGAGCATCCTTTGCGTGGCTGAAAACTCAGTCTGAGGGATTTTTCTTCTAATTATTTAAAATAAGCAAAGACCAACGCGATTAGGATTTTGAAAGCTTATCCTAAGATAGAAATAAGATGGGGGGGGGGGGTCGATCTTTGTCTTTGCCGGTGAAATTCTTAATCCTAAATGCAAATGAAGTGTAATTTATGCGTAAGTGGTAGCAATTTTAAGAAGATTGTAAAGAAAACTGTAGCTTTTGTTTTAAAAGGATTTCTCAGAGAAGAGAGATTTGTGTTGAAGATTGTGCTAAAGTTCTCCTGGGGGTGTTTTCATGAAATGTCAGAAATAACCCAAGGGTGAGACCTGGTGGGGCAGAGAGGGGCATGTTTATGTGAGGCTGGCTAGGAATCCTGAGGTTAAGGGAGATTTGGACACCCGCTTAAAACAATGGCAATTTGCAGCTCTACTAATTATTGGCTCCTGCCTTTTACTCTTAGAATCACGAAAGCAAAAATGTATTGTATTGAAACTCTGGGCATAATGGGTGGGCGGGGAAGAATTTATGGAGGATTAACTTCCTTTCATCTTTTTACCTTTTAAATAGGGGAACAAGTCTAACAAACTGAGTTGAAAGGACGTGCCTTTAAAGGCTTTGAAGTTTTTCTTTGCCAACAGAGTTGAATTTATTTGAATCCTTTCCCTTCAGAGTAAATGCCTTAGTTGCAGTCCGCAGTCCGTTTCCTTGCTCTTTGCGAAGGATTACATGGTACAACAGGGGATCTGATGGGTAGTGGAGGCAAGCCCACCTCTTTAGAATATTAAGAAGTGTTGATGAGTCCATATAAATGACAGAACAATGTTTTCGATGATTAAAATGTTTTCTTTCTGCACTCTGGATGGCGATAAGGTCAACAGAGGGAAAAATGCAAATGATAATCCGATCCTAGGATGTCTGCGTCTCAGTGCTATTTAAATTCAGCCAAATGCTGTCTGGTGGTGGGGCCTTCTATGTTTCTGCCTCCGAAAAAAAAAAGATCAGGTGTAAAATGTTCGTGCACTTCTGGAAATCACCAGTTCTGATGGCCGCTCTACCTTCAGAATGGTTTCTGGATTAAAAGTGTAGTCGGCAGCCAGTGTAGAGCAGCCTCTGGTCGGATGCGATCTTTGCCACTTGAATGCCCTCCTGCTGCACAAACTTTCTGGGACTCACTTTCCTCATTTGTGCAACGGGCTACGAAGGGGGGATAATTCAGGAAGCTACTTCTGGGGACTGGCGTGGGATTACAGGAGATGTTGGCTTTACATACTTTGGAAAGGCTTTGCATAATTTTAATTTACTAAGAAGAAAGAATATTTGGATTAAATGCAGCTGTGTGTGCGTGCAGTCTGGATCCCACTTGTAGGGTGACATCAGAAGAGCTCTCTCCTGGGAAGTTGCTGTCAGCATGCTTCTGGGCAAGTGACAAGGCCTGTCTGGGCTTACCTCCTCTCATGGTAAAATGAGGGGTGTCGGGCTCTCTGTAGACTCCAATACTTGAATCTACAAAATCAGCCGGTTGCTTCACGCGGAATCGGGCTCCGGAGAGCAGGAAAGGATTGGGAACTGTTTTCGTTGGCTGAGATCGTAAAGGGAAATCCAACATACCTGAGGCAGACAGTGCTTCCTACAAAATCCCCGTCTCCTTACGCTGCTCCCCGTTGGTTGGAAGCCCTATGCACATGTCCCCGTGCCAGCTGGGTAAACCGAGGCAAGATGGCTTTTGCTGAGCTTGGCACCTCACTTCGAGGCCCTTCAGTGGGAAAACTTTCACTCTCCAGACTCTCTCCTCTGCTTGGTCATCCCTCCTACCCTCTCATATACATACGTGCATGTCAAGTTGTAGTGTTAACTTTTTTTTCAGTGTCTAACATTATTTTTTTAAATAAATTTTTGTATTTTTGGATCATTTAGATTTACAGAAAAGTTGCAAAAATACCAAGTGTTCGTGTATACCTCTTACCAGTTTGCCTTATTGTTAACACCTCTGTGTGTGTGTGTGTGTGTGTGTGTGTGTGTGTGCATTTTGCTTAGTTTTATAAGTATTTAGTATTTCAACCCCAGATGCTTTGCTGACTACACAAATCTCACCTCAAGATGTTGAGACACATCAGATAATCTACGGATTTACCATTCCTGGGGATCCTATGCCAATCTCAACTGCCTGTCCTTCACACCTGAGAATTTTCCTCCCCTCTGTTCTGTGCTACATTTCTGGTTCCTAAAACCTCTGTTTCTCTCTTCCCTTGGCTCACTAATTCATCAGCTCTTAAAATAGATTTCTGAGAAAAAATACAGGGCAAATAGAATTTTGCATGTTTAAACATGTCTGTATTCTAGCCTTGCATTTGGTTGATAGGTTAGCTGTATACAGAATTTTCCTTTCAGTTCCAGCACTGCTGTTGTGACGTCAGAGGCCATTCTCATCATGATCTTTTAAATGGGGTGTGTTCATTTGTGTTTATTCTTTCTGAAAGTCTACAGGATCTTTTCATTGTCTCCAGTTTTTTCCCCACATACTCTTTTTTTATACAATCTGTTCATGTTCCATGCTTGCAATATATTATCTTAGTTACTATTGGTTTTTTGAGGGAAATATCTTCTCCCTGCAGAGTCTCTTATTTCTTCCAAGTTACTGTTTTGGTCCCTTTCTCTCTCAATCTTATTCTCTCTCTCCCCCCCCTCACCCCCCCACCCCTTCTCTTTGACGATAAATCCTTTCCTCAGATATTTACTGATCGTGGTTGCATGCTCATACAGGGGGAGACTAAAAAGTGGATTGGGAAACACCATGGCTTGGAGGCTTTGATGCATAAAGTCCTTGCTGTTGGGGAGCCGGGTCTGGGCTGATGAGTTGCACAATCTCTAATATTAATATTTTCAGGTGTTTCCTCCTGAGTAGGTCATATTTTCTGGAGAAGACAGCGATTCTTGTCTTCTGCCTGGAAGGGGAGCCCGCTTGCCAGACCCTAGGAACCTGAGTGGGGGAGAGGAATGGCCCTCAGCAGCCAGATCCCACCTCAAAGGGTTGTAAACCCACCTTCCTGCCTGGTATAGCCTGGTCTGGAAACTTGGTCTCAGCTCTTTTTGAAGAGCGAACCTACCTAGTAGACGAGGCAGTTGGTGATCTGATAGTTGCCGATGTAGACTTTCAATCAATCGTCTTTCTTTACGGTATCCTTTTACCCCTAACTCTCAGAGATTCCTAATGGGGCCCTTCTGGAGGCCTTGAGAGATGCATATCAATCAATCAGTTTGATTCTTTTCTTTTAACGTTTATTTATTTATTTTGAGAGAGAGAGAGTGAATGAGCAGGGGCAAGGTCGAGAGAGAGGGAGAGAGAGCATCCCAAGCAGGCTCCGTGCTGTCAGCACAGAGCTGGATGCGGGGCATAAACTCACAAATTGTGATATCGTGGCCTGAGCTGAAATCAAGAGTTGGACGCCTGATCGACTGAGTCACCCTGGCGCCCCCAGCATTTTTTTAAGTAGGCTTCGCACCCAGCGCAGAGGCCAACATGGGGCTTCAACTCATGCCCCTGAGATCAAGACCTGAGCTGAAGTCAAGAGTCCAACGCTCAACCGACTGAGCGACCCAAGCACCCCGATCATTTCCGTCGACTGTCTTCATGGGATTCCCTTGTCTGGAGTCTGCTGATTCCTTTGTGGCTCATCTGCTGGCTCCCTAGTATCCACAGTTACTGCTGCCTCCTCTCTGATTTCTCCTTTCTTGTGGATTTCTGCCTTAACAAAATCTGGTTTCTGTTTTTTAGTGGGATTTCAATAGAATCAGAAGGAGATGCATGGACACCACTGGCTATCTTGGCCACCCAAAGTCTCTGCTGTTATTGTTATGGTAATTATTATCCCTATTTTCTTCTCCCTCCGTCTTTCCCTTTCACTACTAGGCTTTCCTGTAACAAAGCCCCAGATTTTAGATAAACTATCTTTGAATTTTTTTTTTAACGTTTATTTATTTTTGAGAGAGACAGAAACAGAACGTGAGTGGGTGAGGGACAGAGAGGGAGACCCAGAATCCGAAGCAGGTGCCAGGCTCAGAGCTGTCAGCACAGGGCCTGACGCGGGGCTCGAACCCGCGGGGCCGTGAGACCATGACCCGAGCCAAAGTCGGATGCTCAACCGACTGAGCCACCCAGGTGGCCCTAGATAAACTATTTTTGAATTGTAGAGTTCAAGCACTCATCTGACTGAGATTATTCTGATTTCTTCATTTTAATGGCACAGAGACCAGAGAAGAGAGAGATTAAATGATTTAGAGCAGAGCTAACAAAGTGACAGGTCGTGGTCTTGTGGAAATTCAACGTATTTCCATTCCAATGGCACGCTTAACCGCTATACTTCCCGCCACACTTACAGTCCCAAGGACGGTTCTTGCTGTCAACAGGGTCAAAAGCCCTTGTAACAAAATAACTCCACACCAAAGACATTTTCAGGCAAGCATTGACCTGGTGGAATAATACAGCATAAATCCTGGAAAGCTAAAGGTCTGCCGTATTTGGTGACTGGTATTTTCAACGATACCCTACTTCTGAGAGTGGCATTGAGGCGCTAACAAAAATAGCATTTACAATGTTATAAAAGATGAGCTCACTTTATAGTCTTAATCTATTACACTATTATTGTAATTTGATTGTTAATGCTCCTTTAGGATTCAAACTGAAATTTGTAAATAATGTTGTCTTCTTCCACACTTGGAACTACTATTTCCATTTTGGCATCTAGAAAAGTCACTCAATTTATGTGAGGCTTATGCTTTCCTTTATTTCCACCCAAAGCTTAGAAACTTTTGAGAACCCTGAGGAAAATAAAGAAGATGCTACCTAAATTCAGAGTGATGGATCTTTAGTGATTTTATATCTGCGTCCTATGTTGAAATTGGAGTTCCTGTCTGTGCATTTATTCATGTAGTGGATCATTTAAGCTAGTAAAATGAAAGCAAATAAGAAAAATAAGAAGGAACATGAGTCAGGAAACGAAGAAAAGTATGTAGCATTTATTGAGCCCTGTACATGCTGACATTTTCCTGTACCTAAGTGTAGGCTTTGGAGTTACTATATAGACATCCGCGTCTTGGCTCTTTACTTTTCTTGCTCAGCAAAAACCTTAAAGGGTTGAATTGAATATAAGATAATTTAATACAAGAAATATCCTAAGTTGGGGCGCCTGGGTGGCGCAGTCGGTTAAGCGTCCGACTTCAGCCAGGTCACGATCTCGCGATCCGTGAGTTCGAGCCCCGCGTTGGGCTCTGGGCTGATGGCTCAGAGCCTGGAGCCTGTTTCCGATTCTGTGTCTTCCTCTCTCTCTGCCCCTCCCCCGTTCATGCTCTGTCTCTCTCTGTCCCAAAAATAAATAAACGTTGAAATTTAAAAAAAAAAAAAAAAAAAAAAAAAGAAATATCCTAAGCTAGGAGTTTTCTGTGAAGAGTATTAGGAATCTATTAGATAGCCACAATCTTCAAGGAAATGAAATCTGTAATATACTTTATTAGGAGTTGTTGTGAAGAAATACACATATATGGTTGGTTCTCATTATTCACAGATTCTGTATTTGCAAATTTGCGTACTTTTTTTTTTTTTAAGTAGGCTCCCCACCCAGCCCGGAGCTTGAACTCACAACCTTGAGATCAAGAGTCAGATGCTTAACTGACTGGATCACCCAGGTGGCCCAGGACTTTGCATCCATGTTAAAACTTATTTGCAACCTCAAGATCAATACTTACTGCACTTTGCTAGTCATTCAAGGACATGCACAGAGTAGGAAAAATCTAAGTTGCTGGACAGGCCTGTCCCCAGCTGAGCTGGAACAAAGCAGTGTTCTGCCTTGTCGTAAACAGGTGTCTTTTTCTCTATTTAGTGCCACATTTTTCACATTTTTGTTGGTGATTCCACTTTAAAATGGCTTCCAAGCATAGGTGACGAAGAGCTGTCCGGTATTTTTAAGTGCACAAAAGCTGTGATGTGCCTGAAGGAGAAACTATGTGTTACAGAGCTTCTATCAGGCATAAGTTACCATGTCCATGAGTTCAACTTCATGAATCAACAATATATATTAAATAGGAGTCTTAAAACAGAAACACACATAAAGCACACACAAAACAAGGCTATGTATCCGTCAGTTGATGAAAGTGCGACCAGACACTGGAAAGAAGATAATCCTGCATTTCCCTTGGAGAAATTACAACATTGGCTAATTCTCTGTTTGCAGGGACTTTACAGAACACAACGTTGTGAGGAGTGAGAACTGTTGTGCGTGTGCGTGTGGCATAATACACACTATCTTAAGGAAAATAAATCTAACTGAGAAGGTACAAAACAAAAATGAATAAAGACAATACAAATGGAAGTCTTTGAATGACCATGTAAAGAGACCGACTAAAACAAGCTGACAGCTGGTTGTAGAAGGAGTTAACCTAGAGAACTAACTCTTCAAACCCAAGTGGAACTCTTGCCCAACGTAATGGAGCAATGACACCCACTGCTTGGCTGCTTTCTGCCTCTTTTTCAGTACAAACAAAACTGTATTTGAAATAAGAATGAACATATCCATGCTAATTTTTACGTAAGACTCTTCCTGGTTGAGTAACTTCCCCCCTTTCCTCAAGTAGCAAAGACCAAGGTTCTTTGATCTCTTCCTGCTGTGAAAATTGCTACTTAATGTCATTTGCGCTGGTTTATATGTTCCCTGAAAGTGACAGATGGTTCTGTTTGTAATCTGCATCTGATCTGTACTTCTGCCAAGTTTCAATTCTTGCTTTTCATAATTTAGCAATGGACCAACGTGCTCAAATGGACCATTTAAGACCAAAATTTGTAATTATCAGATGAGAAAGTGAAGTTAAAATGGTCATTCTCTTGCAAGGGTTTGGTTTTTTCTATCATTTAACATAAAGTCGAATGCTTGAAGCAATTTCAGCCAAGGACTGGTTTCCCCCAACTTCCTTCTTACTTCTCATACCTGAGACCCAGAGAAGACAGAGTCTGCAGCCTAGATATGATGATACATGGAGTCCATTAATTCATGGTTTCTAGGACTAGATCAGTGACCCATAGTCTTTGTTCATGGGGGAAACTGTAAATTGTTTATTATTTTTCCTTTCCTCTTCTTCTTCTTCCATATCTGGTGCTCCTACAGTATTTCTCCAGAAGTACATCTTAGCTCTCTTTTCTTGATTCTCTCTTCTCCTTTCCAAACCCTTCTTCTTCCTCTCCCCACCCAGTGCATTGACCAATCCAGGGCCTTTAGACTGGAACAATGAATTCCAGGTTTCTTTCAGGTATTTGCTGTGCCCCCAATTTCTCTACTCAGACTCCTCAACTGTTTTCAGTCAATTCCCAGAGTCATTTTTCTAGGTGAAAATGATCTTAGCTAAGATCACCTTGTCTTAGCTTTTACCAGGGCATTTGTCTCTTAGACCTACAGGTAGTATCAGAGAATTTAGAACAGCTTATCTAAGTTTGGTTATTGTTAAATGCCCTTGGCTTCAGTAGGCATGCTGAGAAAAGGAAGCCCATCAGCCACAGAACAATGGGCAGGTGGCCTTGGCAAGAAGAGCCTACGCAATCACACATTTTCTTGGTGGTTGGCTACCATTATGTGAATTCAGTGTTACAACAGTAGAGTCTAAAAAGCACCCAAAACTATAAATACAGTCTATAAAAGAAAAAGAGAGAGATCCTTAAAAGTATAAGGAGTGAAAGCCCTAAACCCAACTCTCACATTTTACAAATAAATTGCCATTTACAACTCAGTTGACCCTTGAACAGCAAGCGCGTTAGGGGCACTGACCCCCTGACCAGTCAAAAATCCAATTATAATTTTTGACTCCCTCAAAAATTAACTATTAATAGCCTACTGTTGACTGGAAGCCTTACAGATAACATAAGCAGTTGATTAACACATATTTTATACATTTCATGTAATATATACTGTATTTCTACAAAAAAGTAAGCTACAGAAAAGAAAATGCTATTAAGAAAACCACAAGGAAGAGAAAATACATGGATAGCACTATACTGTACTTATTGAAAAAAATCCACATATACATGGACCCATGCAGTTCAAACCCATGTTCAAGGGTCAGCTGTATTCCGTGGTATGGATATACCACAGTTTGTTTGTCCCTTTACCTAATAGTGGACATTTGGGTTGCTCCCTTTTGGAGCTATAGACATAGTTTCTCAACTTGCCACTATTGACATGTGGGCTGGGTAACTGTTGGTGGTGAGGGACTGTCCTGTGCACCGTAGGACGTTCAGCATAATTTCTGGTCTCTACTCATTACATGCCAACAGACCACCAGTTGTGACAACCAAAATATCTCCAGATTCACCAAATATCTCTGGGGAAACAAAATCACTTCCAGTTAAGAACCATTTGGGTAACAAATGCTGCTATGACCATTCTAGTCGAAGACTTTGTATTGAACATATGCTTTAATTTCTTTTGGACAAATATAGGAGTGGAATGGCTAGGTCATATGGGCGATGTTTAACTTTTTAGGCAATCTGTTAAATGGTTTTCAGAGTGGTTGGAAGTTCCCACTAGCAGTGTGAGATCATGACCGGAGCTCAGGTCATGACCTGAGCTGAGATCAAGTCTGCCGCTGGCTCAATAGATTAGAGCCACTCAGGTGTCCCTACACTTTACACATTCTAATAGGAGTGAAGTGGTATCTTTGTGGGTTTTTTTTTTAATGTTTTTATTTTTGAGAGAGAGAGACAGAGTGTGTGTGTGTGTGGGGGGGGGGGACAGAGAGGGAGGGAGACACAGAATCTGAAGCAGCT
>NW_024412406.1:27969876-27985018 GCF_014898765.1 Herpailurus yagouaroundi | reverse complement strand
GGGGGGGGACAGAGAGGGAGGGAGACACAGAATCTGAAGCAGCTCCAGGCTCTGAGCTGCCAGCACAGAGCCTAATATGGGGCTCGAACCCATGAACCACGAGATCATGACCTGAGCCGAAGTCAGATGCTTAACCGACTGAGCCACCAGGCGCCCCTCTTTTGTGGTTTTAATTAGCATGTCCTTAAAGACTAACAATATTGAACATCTTCAGATGCTTATCTTCTTTGGAGGAGTCTCTCCGGGAGGATTATCTTCCACTGCCTGATGGCCAATGTCTTGAGAAGCATTGTTTCATATATTTTGTCCAGTTTTTCAGTTGTTTCTGGTTGGAGAATGGATCTGGTCCTGGATACCCCATCTTGGCTGGAAGCTGGATTCTTAACACCTACCCTTACACGTTCTTCTAGCAATTACTCAAAGCTACAACCCCCCACCGCCACCCCCCTGCCCCACCACTGTCATCATGCTCTCTTTTGCTTCAGTTTCAAATCTTTAGACCTTTGGTTCTTTTGTTTTGGGTTTTGAAAGTGAGTTTGCTTAAGGAAGAGCTTATATTGTGTGTGTTTCCTTTTCTTATCCTTCTGTGGTACCGTTTGCTATCGCATCCTTAAACATTTCCATGGTGCTCAAATGGCATTTACAAATTTAAGTTCAGCAATCAGGATGCCAAAAAGAATTAAAAGACACCTGGGAGGGATGGATGAGGTTGAGAATACCATTTTGTTTCAAGCAGAGTTTTACTTTTGGTGTCCTTAAACGTTAACTGGCATAAAATGAAACCATTGATAAAACGGGCTTTATGAAAATCGCAAATCTCCAAAAGAATAAAAGTTAGGAAGACAATACGGCATGTCACAAATTGAGAGAAAATATTTGCAACACATACAACTTTATATACAACTTATGCAACTTAATCATAATGTTGGTCAAAAGATTTTTTTCTTTTTTCTTTTATAAGAAACTGAACTGACCAAGGCCAATTTGGTCAAGGCACTTTTTAATTTTTTTGTGTTTATTTACTTATTGAGAGAGAGAGAGAGAGAGAGAGAGAGAGAACAAGTGGGGGAGGAACAGAGAAAGAGGGAGAGAGAATCCCAAGCAGGATCTGTGCTCTCAGCCCATCCCACATGGGGCTCGAACCTATGAACTGTGAGATCATGACCTGAGCACAAATCAAGAGTCAGGTGCTTAACCAGCTGAACCACCCAGGCACCCCGGTCAAAAGATTTAAAAGCACTTTATGAAAGGAGACATAGCAATGGCCACTAAGAAACATAAAAAGAAGCTCGTGGTCCCTAGTCTCCAAGGAAACGAATATCAAAGCTACAGAGATACCCTCCTGGTCCTCCAGAGTGGCTGTTATTAAAAGGATGGACAACACCACATATTGGATAAGATGAGAAGGCGCTGGCACTCTTGGGCAGCGCTTGTGGGAACGTAAAATCGTATAGTTACTTTGGAAAACACAATGCATTTAATTGATATGAAATCCTAGAAATGGCAAAAAAAAAAAAAAAACAAAAAACCCTTGAGTGATACAAGGCAGAGCAGTGTATGTTGGTGGTGACATAACTGTATAGAATTGCCAAAATTCATCATACTTTACACTAAAAAGGGGGCATTTTGTTGTATGTAAGTTACAACTCAATAAATCTTGGGAGGAAAAGTGAGCTGGCGATATTTACATTTGGAAAGATACATGAGAAATGACTATTTTTTGTAATAAATGGCATAGCATTCAGTGCAGCTTCTGACCTGCCACCTAATTTAATGTTTTGGCTCCTTTGTGCCTTATTTTTATGTTGTTTTCAAAATAGTTTCAAGAGCACAATATAAAATCTTGGAAGTACCTTCAGTTTTATTTTTAAGTTTTTGTTTATTTATTTGAGAGAGAGACACACCAAGTGGGGAAGGGGCAGAGAGAGAGGGAGAGAGGATCCCAAGCAGGCTCCATGTTGTCAGCACGGAGCCCGACATGGGACTTGAACTCATGTGAGATCATGACCTGAGCCGAAATCAAGAGTCAGACACCTAAACTGACTGTGCCACCCAGGCGCTCCGAAGTACCTTCAATTTTTAAATGAAAACTTTATAATGTAAATATAAAAAATATAAATATAACATACCTCACTACAAGCATGCTGTAAATCCAAAGCAAACTTGCAATACGTGATTAACAATTTATGCTGGGAAATGAAGACAGACTGTTGACTCTAAATATTTTACCACCTTTGCTTTAAAAATGTGTGCTGTCGGGGGGCGCCTGGGTGGCGCAGTCGGTCAAACGTCCGACTTCAGCCAGGTCGCGATCTCGCGGTCCGTGGGTTCGAGCCCCGCGTCGGGCTCTGGGCTGATGGCTCGGAGCCTGGAGCCTGTTTCCGATTCTGTGTCTCCCTCTCTCTCTGCCCCTCCCCCGTTCATGCTCTGGCTCTCTCTGTCCCAAAAATAAATAAACGTTGGAAAAAAAAATTAAAAAAAAAATGTGTGCTGTCGGACTGTGATTTAGTTGCTTGGGTAGAGCACTGCAAGCATACTGAACGAAAGAATGCTGCTAAAAATGTGTACTTGCCTCACTGAGGAATATTAAAATCAAAGCCTAATTTGACAGCTTAAATGCTGTTGGTCCAACAATAAATAGTGGCATGTTCAGTAGTGACCGTTTTTCCTTTGGGTCTTTGAAACCTGAGATCTGCTTTGATTTTTTGAGCCAAAATGTCCACAAATGGAAATCTTGCCAGAATCAGCCTTTTAAAACATGGGCGGTAAGACCATGGAAGCCTGTAGAGAAAGAAGGTCCCCAGATTGTGAACCTCATTTGGCAGAGGGTTTTTTTCAAACACAAATTCTTGAAAATCTCTTGCATTAAAAAAAAAAAAAAAAATTAGGGCGCCTGGGTGGCTCAGTCGGTTAAGCGTCTGACTTCGGCTCAGGTCATGATCTCACGGTCCGTGAGTTTGAGCCCCGCGTCGGGCTCTGTGCTGACGGCTCAGAGCCTGGAGCCTGCTTCGGATTCTGGGTCTCCCTCTCTCTCTGACCCTTCCCCGTTCATGCTCTGTCTCTCTTTGTCTCAAAAATAAATAAACATTAAAAAAAAAAAAAAGAACCTGCTAAAAAAAAATTAATGTTTACTAATTTTTGAGAGAGAGAAAGAGAGACAGACAGAGAGAGAGAGAGAGAGAGAGAGCATGAGAAGGGGAGGGGCAGAGAGAGACAGAGAGAGAGACACAGAATCTGAAGCAGGTTCCAGGCTCCGAGCTGTCAGCACAGAGCCCAACGCGGGACTTGAACTCACAAACTGTGAGAGCATGACCTGAGCCCAAGTCGGCTGCTCAACCGACTGAGCCACCCAGGTGCCCCAAACCCCTTGCATTTCTAATCTGCAGACCTGATACCCAGGAATGGAACCCCTGTGGAAACAGGGGGCATGTGCCTGCATTTGATCATCAGAAGTCTTTTTTCTCCTGCTTTTCCCTCTTATGCTTCGGCAGAGCATACCTCTGATTTGAATTTAGAACGCATTTATCTTTCTCTTTTTTCAGTAGATTAGTCAATTTCCTCCCAAGTCAGATATTTTCTTATTTATATATTCTCATAAGTGATAATAAAATAATAAAATAAAAGTCAATTTTTGGACAAAAGTATGGCATCCATGTACCCTGAAGCATTTGCTGATTATAGATACAGGGGCCCACGCAGGATAGATTCTCGGGAACACGGGCTTGGAAGGCAGCCTGGGTTTGAATATTGGCTCTGTTGTTGTTTCTGTTCCTACTAGGTACATGGCTTTGAGGCCTTAACCTTTTTGGTCTGAGTTTCCTCCTCTGCCAAATGGGATTAATACCCTGTAAGATCGTTGAGAGTATTAAAGTATTAAAGGAAATATTGTACCTAAATCCCAAATATCCCTGAAGTTTGCCACTAAATCAATAACATCCTAGTCGCACATTCTCTTCTGTCACATGAAAAGATCACCACCCTGTTTTTCTCTAGGGTCCCTGGGAACCTTGTTTCGTGTATAAGCGGAGCAGCAGACTGGATTTCTGTGGTCGGCTCTGCCTGTTGTCCTTGGCTGCCCCACTTGCCTGGGTTGAGGCTGAGCTGGGCTGAGTGCCGGAGAAGTCATGCCTCAGCCTGCATGGGCCTTTGGAGCGGTACCTGGAGCTTCTGCTCGGTGCACACCACTTCCCTGATGCCCTGCGTAGTCTCGGGAAGGAGGGCGTCTTCAGCAAATTACCAGGAACAACACGTGTCTCCTGGTAGTGCATCTGCCCAGCCTTTCTTCCTCTGTGGCAGTTAGACTCTCAGGGGCTCTGCTGTTCCTGTCACTGTTCCCGCTCCAGCCCCTTGGACTGACCAGTGAATGTCACAACCCAAGGGGTGGACGGCATCTATGTCTGTGCGTTCCCAAGGGGTTCCTTCAAAGATCAGAGATGAAACAGACATGTTCGTTTTGCTGTCCTTCAACAGATACTGATCATGGCAGTAAGGGCAGAGGAATCAGTGGCGGACAAGACAGATTTGATAAATATCCTTGGAGAACTTGCAGTCTAGTGGCAACAAATGCAATGAATAGGTAATTAGCCAGCCAAATAAAATGTGGTTCTGAAGGGAGGCTAAGTAAGCAGCTACAACATCTAAGTCGATTGGTGGGTGTGACAGGAGGCTTCCGAGGGAAGCGGTGTCAGCCTGAGATCAGAATGAGAAGGGCCTGCCCGATGAAGACGGAGAGATCCAGGCAGAGGGAACCGCACGTGTGGGGCCCCAGAGATGAGAAAAACCAATGTGTTTTAGGAGCTGGGAAAGTACTGGGGTAGGGGCAGTGGAGGCAGGGCTATCCCCCCTCCCCACCACCGTGTGTGCACAGAGAGTATCCCCAGAGGGGAGGATGTGGTGTAAGAAGAAAAGTGAGGGTGGGATGCTGTGGCCTGGGGTCGAGGATGTAGAGCCTTGGGAGTAGGCTGCTTCTGTCAGAGCATCAGAGCGTCAGAGCAAGAGTGCCCGGGCTGAGGTTTCTGGTGATCTCTCGATGGTGCCGGAACACAGAGTCCGTACTAGTGAGCAAAAGATTTCCCGGTAATGCTCAAATCCCGCAGTCTTCTGCTTTCCTCCTTCCAGGCCTGGTGGATGGAGGTGTTTCCCTGCCTTCACCGGCTCCTCTGCCGTATCTTCGTCTCCCCACACATTCTTTTGCTGTAAAGTTGCAAGGAAAGCATGTGCAAAAGAAATGGGAACATTTTGGGATGAGCACTGGGTGTTGTATGGAAACCAATTTGACAATAAATTTCATATATTGAAAAAAAATACACAGAAAAAAAAAGAAATGGGAACATTCTGGCAGCATTTTGCATCTTCTGCACAGTTTTCCTATTAATGGGATGCTTCTGAATGTAGAAATTTTGACCTCAAATGATAACAGAAGATAAGCAACTCTAAAAGAGGAGATGATAGGATCTACCTGCCCGGGTCTCTCGTTTCTTCGGGCTCAGATGACCCACACGTGCCTGGACAGATTCCAGAGACATCTTTTTTGGTTTTGGCCTCTAGGGTGATTGCTTTTCATTTTGAATCCCATAATCCTTAAAAACCAAGTGCCATTCTCTTTTCAAAAACATTTCAATTGTACAATAGAACATAAATATGTAAACATTTATTTATCTTTGAGAGACAGAGAGAGACAGAGCATGAGCCGGGGAGGAGCAGAGAGAGAGAGAGAGGGAGACACAGAATCCGAAGCAGGCTCCAGGCTCTGAGCTGTCAGCATCGAGCCTGACATGGTGCTCGAACCGACGAATTGTGAGATCATGACCTGAGCCGAAATTGTGAGATCATGACCTCAACTGACTGAGCCACCCAGGCGCCCCTAGAACATAAATAGTTAAGGTGCATAAAACAACCACACGCAGGTTTACAAGTAATTATACAACACCCATAAAAATATCACCCAGGCTGAGATACAGGATGTCGTCAGTTCCCCGAAACCCTCACACATTTCCTCTTCCCCTCAGAGAGGTAAGGGCTGCACCGTATGGTCCTTGCTTTGCTTTTGTGATTTTTACTACTTACAGTTGTAGCCCTAAAGATTGCAATTTCATCTGGCCTTTGTGCAAGTTAAATAAATGGAGTTATTGTGTATGCGTTTATTTATGTCTTTGCTTCTTTTGCTCCTATGTTAGGAGGCTTCATCCATGTGGTAAGTAGTTATGGCTGTTCATTTTTATTGCTCTATTCTATTCTACTGTGCAACGCGGCATAATTTGTCCATCGCTCTAGAGCTGGTACTATTTGGTTTGTTCCCACTTTTTCAAAAAGTTTTCAAAACTTTCCCCCCAATTCTGTTTTTGATCATTAGGAACAAGACTGTGACGGACACTTAGACGTGGCCCTGCACCTGTTTGCAGGTTTCTCCAAGCTGTATCTGCAAGAATGTCACTGACGGGTCACCCTGTATGTATATCTTCCTGTGGTACAGGGTAATGCCAAACTTTTGTCCAAAGAGGTTTTATCGACTTACACTCTCACGAAGTTAATCAATATTCCTCCATCACCTACTGTGTGATTTAGGTCTGGAGGGAAAAGGACGCTGAACAAAACAAAGTCCCTGACCTCACTGTGTTTACATCCCAGTGGATGGTGACAAATAATAAATACATGTGATATGTCAAGTGGTTAAAACAATGAAACACACATGGCAAGGGCGCCGAGGGACACAGCGGGGTGCTGCTGTATGCATGGTGACTGGGGTGGACGTTCTGCCTCTCCAGGAAAGCCAAGGTTAGACCTAACAGGCTGTGCCCTTCTACTGGTTTGAATTTACATTTCCCTGATTACGGATGATACGGGTATTTTTTTCCTACAGTTCCTTGGCTATTTGAATTTCTCCTTTCGTGAAATACCTGACAAGGAGTTTGCCCATTTTCCCACCATATTCTCTTAGTTTCTTATGGATTCATTAGGAGCATTTCACTCTCCTACTGGTATCCTTTGATGAGCAAAATTGAAATTAGATCGATCATATTTTCTGCATGAAGCTGTACTAATTGTTGAGTTTTGTTCTTTGACTTGGTTTCCTTTTTGTGATTCTAACGTGAGGTGTTTCAGCTCTGCCCAGTGGGTGGTCCATGCTTTAGATGTCAGACCACGGGCTTCCGGGGATGGGCCTGGACCCCTGAGCTTATGTCCCGATTCTTCTTCATTTTTCCAGGGAAAATGCCCAATGGCCCATTCTTGCTTCCCGAGCTGTTGTGTGAAGCTGTCACACACTACATGCTATCTCTGGCCTCTAAGCCATAGCGGAGGCTGTCCTTGGCCTGGGAATATCCCTCTCTTGTGCTCTGTTGTTTGTCTTCCTAGTTTTGGAATATGCCCACCTGCCCTAGAGTCTCCCTTAGTGTCCGTCCCCAACTTGAGCTTGGATTAGCTCCCCCTCAACAGTCTTCCTTTTGTGCGCCTTCTATGCCTTTAGATTTTTTTTTTTAATTTATTTTTAAGAGAGAGCAGCGGGGAAGGGGCAGAGAGAGAGGGAGACAGAGGATCTGCGGTCGGAAGCGGGCTCCACACTGACAATAGTGAGCCCATGGGGGGCTCGAACTCATGAGATCATGAGTTGTGATCATGACCTGAGCCAAAGTTGGACACTGAAGCAACTGAGCCACCCACGTGCCCCTCTATACCTTTTATCGCTGCCCTCACCACAATGCATACAAGTACTAGAATCTTAAAAAAGGGGTGAATGTATTAGCACTCCGTACGTGTACTCTATGACATTCAGGGCAGCTAACTAAACCTCGGGAGCCCCGTGCCCAGCACAATACTTAGCTACGGCGGACACCCGGTCAATGTTTACTGACCTGGAAATTAACTCTGGAAAGCATTGTCAAGGTCATCAGTCCAATGGGTTCTGTTGGCTGACTGCATTTTAGCCATGTCATGGTTAAGGCGAGAACTTTCTCATTAAGAACACGAGAACTTTCTCTTCCTAACACTGACTCACAGTAGGATTTCTGTCCCAGCACAGAGGGGCTGGTGGTACATTGTGGTTGGGGGGGGGAGAAACAAGGGATACTTGGAAATCTGCTAGGATACCCAGAGGCCCTCAAAGCCAGCTGTGGATATTGGATAAAAGGCCACAATCCGACCCTCTGAGCAATCTCTGCCCCGTGTCCCAGGAGAAACAGTGACTTTACATTTTGGGGACGCTTGCAAAGCCCGGTGGGGGCCGAGAGGGAGCTCCTTGTGCGGTTTGGCTGAATCTCAAGCAGCCCCCGTGAGGGTTCTGTGCTATTTGCGCTGTTTATCTTTTAAAAATAGGGCAGTGGTTACAGAGCTGAAGCCCTGAGGCTGCCCAGCTCCCTGCACGACCCTGCCGGCTCCCAGGCTTGATAGCACTTCCTTCCTGACCTCGAGCGGCTTCCTGCTCTGGCCTTATCGCACACAAAACTTGACACTGGACTGGAATGCACTTCAGGTCCATACATGGAAATCTCTCGCTTTCTACACTTGCAAACAACTGTCATCTACAGAACGCTTACTATATTTCCAGACTCACACTTCCTTTGCTCAGGTAGGCTAGGATTAATGCACCTCCAAAAGACAAGGGAAAAAAAACAATCACTTCTCTCCATCCCTCGTCGTCAGCTGACATTTTAATCTTCTGTTCTATGAGCCAAGGAAATAAAGAATGAGTAGGGCAGACCTGTAACACGTTCGCGACAGAGTCGCGGCAGGAATCTACTGTGTTAACGGGGCGCTTTGGAAAACGGCTTCCCACCTGTAGTGAACTCTACTTTATTCAATTTCCTTCATTTCATGATGTCTCCAGCTTAAAGAAGGAGGGTGGGTAGTTCACTTGTGAACATTGTTACATGAACAAGTAAACTGCTAGAACTGACATTTTTGGCTTCGCTGGCAAATTTTAGGCGTTTTGATCATTACGAAGGCTTTTCGGTTTCTCATCATGTGAGATCCTCCGATGTACTGCTTTCTTTCTCCCATACAATTTCAAGGTGGATATGAGACAATCGTCCCACAGAAGATTAAAATTGAGAATGCCATGTCCGTCGAAGATGAATGGGGCTCAAAGTATTTTTTAAATTTTTTTTAAATGTTTTTATTTATTTTTGAGACAGAGAGAGAGCATGAGCAGGGGAGGGGCAGAGAGAGAGGGAGACACAGAATCCGAAGCAGGCTCCAGGCTCCAAGCTGTCAGCACAGAGCCTGACTCGGGGCTCGAACTCACGGACCGCGTGATCATGACCTGAGCTGAAGTCGGACGCTCAACCGACTGAGCCACCCAGGCTCCCCATAAATATTTTTAAAGCTTGCTTTTCTGAGCTATTTAATATTGATGATGAAGGTACAACGGCAGAAAAGTATCAGGGAAATAGAGCAGGGACAGCTCTCTGCTTCCTACCACATTAAATCGAAGCCATTTTGAAAACCCTTAACCATTCGCTGTGGTGCCGATCTGGAAAATTCGAGGGGCTTGTGCAGGAGGAAAGGAACTGAAGGAGATGTCTGGGAGCGTCTTGGCATTCTGAGTTCAACCGCTCTTCAGGAGCTCATTGGCCTTCTTAAGACATTACGATCTTTTACCCAGGCTGGGGGAATTTCCTCGGCTGTGATTAAAGAATGGGCAGGGCTGCATCCTCAGAAGTCAGAGCTTTAACATGGGAGACATGAGCTCTCTTGGAGCCCTTCCCGATTTCATTTCAGAGGAATTCCCCTCCAGGAGCGGCTCCCCGTTGGATGGCAGGGGAGGGAGGAAGCCTTTTGAAATTTATTTTTTTATTTTGCAAGTTGAAGAGTTTCGCCCACTTTGGAAACGGCTCAAGTAGGAGCCAGGGAAGGTAGTTTGAAGGGTCTTCTCCAGGAGCAGTAAATGAGACAGGAGGAGAGCCCTTGGAAAGACTTGATGAGGGCACGCAGTCATCTTGAGTTATTCCCAAGTGAAATGAGAATGCCACCTGAGCAAGCCTGGCGGACCCTGTGGGTGATGGGTGACGCCTGATGGGGGCCTAGGGCTTTCACTGCTTCCTAAGGAATAAGGCAACTTTAAGTAAGCCACTCGGTATGCATACCAAGTCCCCTGTGGTATGTCACGAAGGAGTAGGACGTCACAGAGAAGAATGGGGTTGACTTAGGGGTGGAGTGTGAGGGGAGGCTTCCTTTGGTGACTGGCTGATTTCACTCAGCCTAAGTTCCCAAGGTTCATCCATGTGGTGACCTGTGTCCTTCCTTTTTAGAGCTGATGAATATATCCCATGGTATGTATGTAATGCATTTTGTTCATCCAGCCATCTGTCGACGGACATTTGGCTTTCTTTAAAAAAAAATTTTTTTTAATGTTTACTTATCTTTGAGAGAGGGAGAGACAGAGTGCCAGTGGGGGAGGGGCAGACAGAGAGGGAGACACAGAATCCGAAGCAGGATCCAGGCTCCGAGCTGTCAGCACAGAGCCCGATGCGGGGCTCGAACCCATGAACTGTGAGATCATGACCTGAGCCGAAGTCGGATGCTTAACCATGGAGCCACCCAGGTGCCCCTGAACATTTGGCTTTCTTGAGTGACGCTGCCTTGAATAACATTAGAGTGTCATGAGGTAAAACAGTGTCATGAGTGTACAATCGGATAAAAATATCTGTTTGAGTCTCATCTTTCAATTCTTTTGGGTATGTCCCCAGAAGTGAAATTGCTGGACCATGTGGTTTTCTGTTTTTAAGTTTTCGAGAAATTACAATTCTGTTTTCCACAGCAGCTGTAACATTTTATGTTCCCACCAGCATGCGTTGTGATTTTTTTGTTTGTTCTTAAAGTTTATTTTGAGAGAGAGAACAGAGGAGAGGCAGAGAGAGAGGGAGAGAGGATCCCAAGAACACAGGGCTTGAACTCACGAACTGTTGAGATCATGAAATCAGGAGTCAGGTGCTTAACCGACTGAGCCACAGAGGCGCCCCTGTTCTGTTTTTAATAATAGTCATTTGAATGGGTATGGAGAAGAACTTGGGATTCTTTTTAAAAAAATTTTTTTTCAACGTTTATTTATTTTTGGGACAGAGAGAGACAGAGCATGAACGGGGAAGGGGCAGAGAGAGAGGGAGACACAGAATCGGAAACAGGCTCCAGGCTCTGAGCCGTCAGCCCAGAGCCTGACGCGGGGCTCGAACTCACGGACCGCGAGATCGTGACCTGGCTGAAGTCGGACGCTTAACCGACTGCGCCACCCAGGCGCCCCAGAACTTGCGATTCTTAAGTTAGCAGTTATTGGATGGTTTCAACAAGGGAGTAACACAGTGCTCTTTCTTTTTATTTTTTATGTTCTTGTTTTGACTTCCTTCAGGAATCTCTATGCCCAATGTGGGGCTCGAGCTCAGGACCCTGAGATCAAGCATCGCATGCTCTACCGCAGCTCCCTGTTTTCTTTTTACAATGATCGCTCTGACCACTTGATGGGGAACTGATTGTAGCAGCAGAGAGGACAACTGGGCACTCATTATGAGAGTGTCTTGGTGTCCAGGAAAAGGTGATGGCAGTATGGACGAGGGGAGCACTTTTGAAGAAGAGAGATACACAGAGTCAAGACCTACTCATAAGTAATATTTTTTTTGGTCTTGAAAATAGATTGGATGTATGGGTGGCTGAGAGAAAGAGAGAGAGAGAACAAAATCAGCAATGGCGGGAGGTTTCTGGAATAAAGAAGTGGGTGGGTAGTGTGCTGTTTTCATAGATGAGGAAGACTGGGTGCGTTGGGGGGGAAGAGCACCAGGGTTAGAAAGCAACTGCTCATAAAATATTCAATGGAAACATCTAGAGACAGAAAATTGGATTGGTACACACGGGGGGGGGGGTGCGGGGAACCAATTCAGAAAGGTTAAGTAAGTAACTTAAAGTCACACAGCACAGAATGCAAGACCCAGGATTGTCTGATGACAAAGCCTGGTCTTACCCACTCGGTGTCACTGCCTTCTAGTCAGAGCAGATCAGTCTCCAGAAATTTCCACCAATGACTACATTTACCCACTTTGGAAAAATCTCTGGTATTAGGAGGGAGACGCTACATCCAGGAATAAGTGTGAAGCTTAGAATGCAAAATCTTGAAGAGCTTTTGAGAATAAATAAAATAACATATATGAAATGCGATAAAAAAAAGTTGAACACAGAATCTCTCTTAGAGATCATATTAACATAGTGTAATAAATCTAGTTTTCTATTGCTACAAAGCAAAGAAAATATTTAACCTCCTCCCAAAGACTTTGGAGTCAAGCTTAGGGTTTTCTTCGTTTGTTTGTTTTTTCAAGTTTATTCATTTTTTTTTAGTAATCTCTACACCCAACGTGGGGCTGGAACTCATGACCCTGAGACCAAGAGTCACATGCTTTTCCAACTGGGCCAGCCAGGTGCCCCTCAAGATTGGTGTTTTAACCATGCTACCCAAGAACACAAGTCTCTAGTAATTTATCATGTGCTGAACATGGAGATATTCGTGCAGAAGAAAATATACTAACACGCAAATCATGATAGACCAAGAGGGATAAGCATAAAGGTTAAGAACAGAGGTTCTCAAACTAGACAGAAATGAGTTTGAATCCATTTACTAGTGGTGTATCCTTAGGCTGGTTATAAAACCTCGTTTACCTTCAGCTTCGTCATCTATACAGGAAAAGCGTGATACCTGGATCTGAGGGGCACTGTGGAGGGTTAGATTAGACAGTGCATGTAAGGGACTTAGTTGAATAAAGAGTAATTTTAAATTATTATTACAGTGACTGTTGAGCGTACCCTTTACTTCCGGAGAAAGGCTGAATACCCTCAGAAACGTGAGCTTAGTAATTTAGTTTGTGGGGCCTGGGAGTGGATGGGGACCTCATTTATAGTTAGGGAATAAAATGGTAGTTTGTTCCTAAATGTCCAGCTTTCTTGACAATTTAGTAACCTAAAAAATTTTTTTATTTTTAAGTAACCTGTACACCCAGTGTGGGGCTTGAACTCACAACCCTCAGTCTACTGACTGAGCCAGGTGCCCCATCACAATTTAGTGAGTTTTTATCCATTGATTTTACAGGATTAAATACATAATGTTGAGAACAAATTAGGAAAACCCTCTAAATGTCTTTCTGCATATATTACCCATAAAATCAATGACTTCTATGGCATCAGCTAATAACTTCATAGTTTTAAAGGCCTAGAATTCTTTAGCAAGAACAGAAAGCATGTTTTCTGGAATCCTCCTTCTGGGGGCTGGAGAAGCATAGGGAAAAAGAGCACTGGATTTGGTTTGAATCCTAGTTCTGCTTCTGAATAGTTAGCTGTGTGGCCCTCGGGAAATTGTTTAACCTCTCTGTACCTTTCTTCATTTGTAAAATGGGATGATACTATCTCATGGCATGTTGTGAGCCATGTAAATTGCTTAGTTACAACGGAATTCGTTTTAGGCTAACAATAAATGGCAGCTATTACTAATGGTAGGTATCTGTACTTTTGTTTTTCTGTTTTCTTTCCCTCTTACACTATGGAAGACACTTTTGTCCCAGCTGAAAGGATACAGAAAAACATTACTGAACACAGGCCATCAAACGTCCCATGGAATCTTTGAGAAATCAGGGATGTCCCTCTTGCTACTGAGTTCACTTCCTAAAGTAACTCCTCAACCATCAGTAACCCTCTTGGACAGAAGTTACAGAGGGAAACAAATGACAAGCTCAGTTTGTTTCTTACCACCACTCCCGTGGTTGTATTTTTTAAACTTTTCTTGTGACTTGTCTCCCTCTTTTTTTTTTCTTTTCTTTTCTTTTTTTTTTTTCCAACGTTTATTTATTTTTGGGACAGAGAGAGACAGAGCATGAACGGGGGAGGGGCAGAGAGAGAGGGAGACACAGAATCGGAAACAGGCTCCAGGCTCTGAGCCATCAGCCCAGAGCCTGACGCGGGGCTCGAACTCACGGACTGCGAGATCGTGACCTGGCTGAAGTCGGACGTTTAACCGACTGCGCCACCCAGGCGCCCCGGCCTTTTCTTTTTAATTAAAAAATTTTTTTAAACATTTATTCACTTTTGAGAGATAGAGAGCAAGTGGGGCAGAGAGAGAGGGAGACACAGAATCCGAAGCAGGCTCCAGGCTCCGAGCTGACAGCACAGAGCCCAACGCAGGACTCGAACATCACGGGGCCCAAGATCATGACCTGAGCGGAAGTCAGACCCTTAACCAACTGAGCCACCCAGGTGCCTCTGCTCGTCTCAGCTTTTCAACCGGGTTTGCTTTTCTTCTATCACAACCACAAGGCTCCCCTCTGCTCCCACAGGAGTCACTCCACATGGCAGAGAGACTTTTTCTCGAAGAAAAGCATAAGTGTTCTTTTGCCGAACTGGGAGCAGCTTGACTTTTTCTGACTCTCTTCTCTGGGTTCCAGAGCAGAAGACCATGAGAAAGGAGTTGTCCTGGTTTGGGTGATGGAGCGTGGGGTGGCCGGAAGGGAAAGATCAGTGCTCCGTTTGAGGGCCAGTGGCTGGAGCAAGGAGGCACTGGTCTGCAAAGCAAATGGCGAGTCTGAAGTCACCCAGGGGACACGGCTTGTGGAGGTCCTCAGATTGAAAGGCATCAGCGGTGGTGTCCATGGCCAGGGTCTCCCAGGGGTAGCAGAGTGTGGGCGGGCATTCAGAGAAGGCTGCGAGTGGCAGTTTGAGACTGACACAATTGTGGAGCTGGAGAAGAAAGAGCAGTAGCGACAGTAGCAAACAGAAGTCTCTAGAAGGTAGAACTATCCAACCAGAAAAGGGCCCAGTGTTCCCATGTCCAAGAGATGCCAGCACTGGAGATACCGGGAGGTTAGGGATGGAGGGCAGGCCGTGCACTTGGTGGCTCTTGAGGTACCCGCTTCAGAGACTGATGGAGAGTTTTATCCTCAAGTTCAAGAGAAACAGGACATTGCGTTGATGGGTTGGAGTGGTGAAGAGAACCTTCAGAATAGCCTTTTGTTTAGTCTTTACCAGCAAATTAAATTTGATAGAGTCATAATTTTTTTTTGACAATTGCCTCAAATTTAGATACTGTTTTTTCAGTATTTATTTATTTATTTATTATTTATTTATTTATGTATTTTGAGAGAGAGAGAGAGAAAGTATAAGCAAGGGAGGGGCAGAGAGAGAG
>NW_024412406.1:27865609-27969476 GCF_014898765.1 Herpailurus yagouaroundi | reverse complement strand
TATATATATATATATATATATATATATACACACATACACATATGTATACACATATATATGCATATATATAGTATATATTAAAAGTTAAAATTAATATAATGCTCTGAAAATTATTTTATCTTTAACCTTTATTTACTGGTTCTTGGACTCCTAAGTCCGACTTTTGTCCCAGAAAACCCAAATACTCTAACTCACTGGTTTTCAGATTTATAGATTTCATAAACTAGTAAAATTAAAAAGAAATAGCATGCTGAGTAGTGGAGTGGGTTTGAGTAAGGGGATGTATTGCGTACCAGTAGAAACAGCGTGGCTGACTTTAATTTGCCGAGTGAGAGCATCCCCCCCCCCCCGCCACAAAGCTCATTTATTATCAACAAAGAAAAGTCCTTATGATACAAAATCATGGGAGTATGTTTAGCCTGATGAAATAAGGCAGCATTGTATCTACTGATAAAGACCTCCAGAAGAAATTAAGTTAAAAAAAAAAAAAAAGGATGGAGTAAACTGGTGATGGGCATTAAGGAGGGCACTTGGGATGAGCACTGGGTTTCATATGTAAGTGATGAATCACTAAATTCTACTCCTGAAACCATTATTATACTATATGTTAACTACCCTGGATTTAAATGAAAGAAAAATCACTTTGAAACTCTCAAAAAATAATGTGTCTAAAGTAAATGAAAAAAATTTTTTAAGAAAGGCAAGGAACAGTACAATATGTAAAATATATCTGTAAAAAGTGTGCTCATACATTATTCATGATGCATGAGAAACCAGTCTGACCCAGAGGACCAGGAGAGAAAGAGCCTCCTTTTCCCTGAACGTACTTTCACCGTCTTTGAAGTTTTCATCATGTGCATTCAAAACTAAATAAATACAATTTTAAAAACTAGCTTTGTGAAAGATTTGTTCCAGTGTCCTTGTGTTTTCAGTTTGTCCTGGATCAGTAAGAACCGAGCCTGGCAGTAAGTAGGCTGCAAATGGGCTTTGGAGAATCTCCATCCTAATGCACTGTATCCCACTACCTTTTAATGAGTAAACCCCCCCTGGGGCAGGAGGGCAAGAGCCTTGCCTACCTTAGTCTCGCCCTTTGAGAAAATGATACATTATGGAAACTGCCGCTCTTAAGACTTGAGCTGTCCTTTCCAGGATTGAAGAAGAGATACAGTGTTTCAAAAGATTCACCTCCTTCCCTTTTCTGGATCCTTGTTTATACTGATGGTAAGGTTCATATAAGGAAACCCAGCCTCATAGCTTTTCCTTTCGAGGCTGTTTGTAATGTCAGTGTGTGCCAGCATGCCCGGGTTTATTAACATGCACTGCACATTGTGTTTATTTCTGTTTCATCAAGATTTTGCCAGATGATGGCCTGTCTGTGCCTGATAGTGGCTGTGTTTGTGTATGAACACAGGGTCATCTGATAACGAATTGTCGCATCATGCGATTAAGTGATGTTTAAAATGGGTGTCAGCCAGAGAGTTTGACTCCCCGCGCACTTTGAGAAGGTCCAATCAACAAAAGAAAGTTCAGGGTATCTTGGAAGGGGTCATTGATTGCAACCAACGTCTTGATCATTCTGGACTGGTTCCTTCCTGCAGAGACACAATGAAAATAATACTGTACAGTAGACATTTTTCATTGTTGGAGGAAGGATACTCTTTTTCAGAGGTCGATCAATGCAAAATCGATCTCCTTTTCTAGAAGATAAAAGCTAATTGTTCTAGAAATTCTCTCACTGAATTGTAGAAGAGTTGCTGCTTTATCAAGTGCATCAATTCCTGAATGCTGTTTATCTTGACTTTCTGCGTCACGTCCAAGGCCGCGCGGGCAGGCACGGTGTGCTGTGGGGCGGGGTTCTATGGCGTTCACTTTGCAGCGCTGGTAAAGGGGGCAGTTTGATGACATAGTTGTTGCCAAAAATAATTATTTCATCAAATTGCGGGCACTCAGTAAGTGCCTAGCAAGACTGAACGCTGCAAATAAACCCAGTTACTAGGCAGGACTATTAACAAAAATGTGAACTCTGACTTGTCATGCTCATGCTGTGTATTTTTTGTACTGATACCTAATCTCTCCGATTGATGAGGGCTACAAATACCATAGGACTCAGTCTGGGAAGTATGGCAAGAAAGTTTTGCCTGATAGCTAACGCTCAGGAGCAGTGTCACCCCCGTCCCCATTATTGGTGGTGCACTCCAGAGAAAATTCCAGAATTAGTGTTTTCCAATTATTTTTCGGCCTTGGGTTCTTCTGCTCATTACTAGAGGCATATCATCTTGTTATAACTACTTTGAAACTTCAGAGAATGTGCCAAAGAGATGAATTTGTGTTCTCTTCCGTGGAAGCCTGGTAATTTTAGTAATCCGCTGCCCTCCGAGATACAAGCCAACTCTGCTTCCTCTGTAGTCTGTTTTTTCTTCCTTTCTTTCAAAATAACCTGCCATCTTTCCAAAATAAACACGAAGGGGAAATACATTAGTGGGTATGTAATCACCCAGATATCTGTAGCCACATGCCTCTAAAAAAATAGTAAAAATAAGATAGCCAGCAGAAGTTTATTCTGGTTTTACAAGACTTGTTAAGGCTCTTGTCTCTTCTCTAAGTCTTTTGGAAAGAAACATTTATATTCATGAAAAAAGGTTGGCAACGTGAAAATTAAATAACTCTCTGCCTGGAACTTATTTCCTCATCATCTTAGATTTGTAAGGTCATCATTTTGGGTGAATATCATCAAAATCATTATTTTACAGATTTTTTAGCATTTTAGAATTATAATCTCGTGTTCTATTTCTATTTAATACTTTTGAGACCTTGGTCTGATGATCTTGTGCTGAATCTGTGTAACCATATGATTATGTGGTATGTTTTAATCACAAAATTCATATTTAACTTTCATTTTTAGATAGCCTGAATTTAAAGATACTTTTAGGATTCTTTTCAACCCTGAAGGGTCTATGGTATTTAAGAGGCGTTTAAAAAACTGGCTTGCTCAAAAGACTTCATCCCATCGAATGAGTCTGGTGAATGATTTTAGTATTCTCAATTTATGTTTTGGAAAAAATAATGATCACTGTCCTCTTCTTCCTCTTTTCTCCTGTTTTTTTTTTTTTCTCCTTTTCCCCTTCCTTCTCTTCTTTATCTGCATCCGTTTCCTGACAACAAATATTTATTTAGCATCTACTCTCAATACTCTGCAGTGGGAAGCCAAGGTTTTCAGGCACTGCCCTTAGATTTTGCTGCAAGACACTAAACTATGCACCAAATCCTGACTCAGTCTTTATCATTACCGTGGCCAGGAACAGACCCTTAGAAATGTAATACATATTTTTTTTTCAAGTTTATTTTATTTATTTCGAGAGAGAGAGAGAAAGTGCTAGCAGGGGAGAGGCAGAGAGAGCAGGGGAGAGAATCCCAAGCAGGCTCTTCTCTGTCAGCGTGGAGCCCAATGCAGGACTCGATCCCATTGAACTGTGAGATCATGACCTGAGCTGAAATCCAGAGTTGGACATTTTAACTGACTGAGCCACCCAGGCACCCCCTTGGAGTGTAACACATATTTTAAAATCAAGATCTGGTTCTTCTGGAGTCCATGATAATTTGTGGGGGGCTAAGCAATGCTATCTATGTACAACCTGCCAGTGTAAGGAAAGAGGGTTTGCCAAAGTTTAACAGCATCATAGGACAACAATCTTTATCCCTCAGGCAAGTCAACTCCTTTTGCCCAGACACATGCTTATGAAGGCTGAGGATGCTAATTACAAATCATTTTTATCTTGCCTTTAAAGTCACAAGTAGGCTTGTCTGCAAGCAGACCTTAGAAACCATGGGAATCTTAACGTTCAAAACCACATTAAGAAAACTTCTTCAGGTTAGACAGGCTAGACCCCCAGATTTCAAATTACCCTGATAGTAACACAAGGTGTATGTAGACTTTCCCTTCCCTTTGAATGTCGATTTATTACAATTCTACATGCTAAAAGGAGCCCATTGTTTACGCTTCTGTGAGTTAGTCCTCTGGCCAAGACTCTGGAGGGAGAGCCTGTGAGAGGGAAATCGCAGCCAAGCTGTGAGGAGGGTTAGTTCTGGGGCTGGAGGTCTGGAAAATGAGATGGTGTTAGGCAACATTCCTAGTGGCTGTCTATCTGAAATGGTGATCCTTCCCACTATGAGGCTGGGCCTTGTTCATAAAAGAGAAGGAAGAAAGAAAATGTGCAGAAGGAAAGAAAGAAAGAAAGAAAGAAAGAAAGAAAGAAAGAAAGAAAGAAAGAAAGAAAGGTGCATAGCAGCACCTGTCTGTTTCTCGTACGTACCAGTACGGGCCCAGTCTGGAAGGTTTCCTCTGGATGGATGACCAATTGGCTTCCAACTCGCCATGTTGGAGTTCCTTGGCTGCTCCTCCAGTCGTCAGCCTCAATCCCCAGGAAATGAGTTCCTCCACAATCATCACAGCTTTAGTCCATGGATTCTGACTAACGCTCTTGGAGATAAGGAGGAAAAGTTCAATCAAAACATGTAGCCACACTTCCTCGGGGCAGAGCTATGGGACATTTCTGACTGTACCTTGGGACTGGGCAAACCAAAATGCCTAATTTTAATTAGAGTAGGAGTGTTTGGTATCGACAGAGGTAATTCTTTCCTCCCTAAATTGCCAAGTAGGGGAATTTTAGTGTTGGGATAAAAATCCCAGGCTAAGGAATTGCGAGGCCAGCATGCTCAAGAACTCTGAGACTTTGGGCTGGTTACTAAGTGTGTGGTTCAGTGATGACGGACCTACGGAAATGCGGATGAGATTGGGAGGACGCAGATGATTCTTAGGAGGTTCCTTTGCAGGGTCAAATGAGTTAATATCTGTAAAGTACTTACAACAGTATTTGTAACTAGATGGTATTTTTTTAAAAACTTTTCATGGGGCACTTGGGTGGCTTAGTCAGGTGAGCTTCTGACTTCGGCTCAGGTCATGATCTCACGGTCGGTGAGTTCGAGCCCCGCATCGGGCTCTGTGCTGATGGCTCAGAGCCTGGAGCCCGCTTCGGATTCTGTGTCTCCCTCTCTCTCTCCACACTCCCTCACTCACACTCTGTCTCTCTCTCTCTCAAAAATAAACATTAAAATAATTCTCACAATAACCTTGTGAAATAACTAACCAGCTAATATTTCATGATAGCTGGAAGAGAAGTAATTTTTTCCAGCTTTACCGAGGTATGATTGACAGGTAAATATTGTGTGTATTTAGATGGTGCAATGTGAGTTTTTTAGCATGTACAATGTGATGGTTTAATACATGTATACATTATGGAATGATTACCACAATCATGTTAATTAACACTCTCATCTCCTCACCTAGTTGCCATTTCTTTTCTGTGTGTGGTGAAAACACTTAAGATCTACTCTTTTAACAAACTTCCGGGATACAATACTGTGTTATTAACTATAGTCACCATGTACATAGCTTCCTAGAACTTATTTTCCTTATAACTGAAATTTCGTACCCTTTGACCAACCTCTTCATATACCCTGAGCCTAGAACCGGGGCCGCCCCCGCCGGCGGCCGGCACGGTTCTAGTGTTTGTTTCTATGAACTCAACATTTTTAGATCATATAGTATTTGTCTTTTGGCTTATTTCACTAGTATAATGCCCTCCAAGTTCATCCATCTTCTTGCAAATGGTAGGATTACCTTCTTTTTAATGATTGAATGATATTCCGTTGTATCTATTTACCACATTTTCTTTACCATTCAGCAATTGACAACACTTAGGTTGTTTTCCTATTTTGATTATTGTCAGTAATGCTCCAATGAACGTGGGGTGCATGTATCTCCTTGAGAACCCGATTTCATTTCCTTTGGATAAATATCTAGAATTGTGATTTCTGGATCATAGGGTAGTTCTCTCTTTAATTTTTTGAGGAACTTCCATACTGTTTTCCAGAGTGGCTGCACCAATTTATATCCCCCACAATATATGCACAGGGGTTCCTTTTGGAAGAGAACGATTACTGAAAATGAGCTAACATTTTCCAGGTACTGCGCTAAATTCATTATAGATTTATCTGGTTAAATCTTTGTGACTCTTAGAGACTTAATTTGTATATTTTTTGTTATCTCATCGAAAAAGTATCTGAGAGGCTTACATAAATTCATAACCTAAAATTACAGGACAAATAAAGACGTTCCAAGAAAAAGAAAAGCCCAGAATACAAAGAGGAACAAAACAAGGATGCAACATCCTCTTAGCAGATGATGGTTCAAAGCCTCTGAGAAGTTTAAGCACTTTCTCCAGGGTGGTGAGGAGTTGAGCTGGGGTGGAAGTCCTGTCTCTCTGAGTTCTGGTGCTGTTCCAAGTGGTTTTACCAGTCTAGATGGCGTTGAGAGAAGGGGGAGAAAGGGTGTGTTGGCCAAATGGACATGTGAGGCTAGCAGCAAAGGTGGAAAAGAATAGGAAAAGTAAGTGGTAGAAAAGAGAGAACAGAGGGAAGGAACTGTAGGTGAAACTCAAATCCACGTGGTTTGTAACAGGAGGGAGGCAAAGGAGTGGTGGGGGAGGGGGCGGACTGTCCACAGGGAGTGGGAGGGGCGGCTCTGGTGAGGAAAGGGATAAGAAAGGTGGCTTCTCTCCAACTGAGTCAGGGGTTTTGTTTTTCTTAGAGAAGGCATCACCAGGGTCCAAAATTAACCCCCGCCCCCACAGAGTAGCAATCAACTCCCTAGTACTAGAAATTGAAATCCTGGGCCTCTCTGAAAATATTATTTTGAAGTAAAAGGCTGGCAAGATTATACCCAAAGCACGGGTATATCTCATAGGAAGCATCTATTCTACTTCTGGAGAAGCAGGATTCTGAGTCTCAGATATTCCTGGTTATCTGCATTCAACAAACTTACCCAGCATGTACTACGTGCTAAGTATAGGCACGTGGGGCTCAAAGTTAACTGGGCATGATGCCGAAATTCACAGTTTGGTGGGGAAAACGGACGTGAAGCTTCCATTGAAACTACAGTGCAGTAGACGTTCTTTTGGGGATGTGCCCTTGTCCGCATGGCTTTGGGGTCCAGGGCTGGAGCATCCCACTCTGCCTGGGGGCACGAGCTGAGGTTTCAGCAGAAGAGGGTGTTCTTGTCTGACTCACAGGGATGAGCGGGCATGTACTAGACAAGGGAAGGAGAGGAAAATTTCAGGCAGAGAGCTGCGTGGGCAAACACAGCTGGCCCCAAAGTGAGCTGTGACTCTGGTAGGGTCTGAGCGGGCAAATGGGAGGCTGGACAGGTGGGGAGTAAGTCAGGTGGGGAATGAGGTCTGAAGGCAGCTTCTAGCCAGACTGTTAATGACCTCCTATGTTAAATTCTCACTCTAACCCTGCTTGCTCCGAAAGTGATCCAGCACTGCCTGTTCAAGCGCACATGTATTTCCTGCAGGCAATAGGTCCTAGTAGAGGTCTGAAAGCCTGGCCATGCAGCACCCCCGGTGGCAGCGTGGAGATGGGCTGCTGGCATACAGAGGCGGAAAAGGCTTGGAAATTTCCCAGGAGACAAGGGCCCAGAGTGCAAGCAGGGTCGGGGGTTGGAGACGCACACTCAGACTGGAGGCACGACGGTTAGGATATCGTGACAGGCTGTGGGGTCAAGAGAGGAAGGAACTGAGGGCTGACACCAGGGGTTACAGCTTTGGGGCACCGGCCAGATAGCGATGACACATTTCAGGGAATTGAAGCTTAGTACAGGCTCGGAAATCATTGCCCAAGAACTGCAATTCCGCCTTAAAATCATCCAGTTTAGCTTGTTGTCTAGAACATTACATCTCACCAACCAGCCACAGCACATTGCTTCTGTCACTTATTAGCTGTGTCAACTTGGGTAAATCATTCCCTTTCTGAGCCCCTATTTCCTTATCTATAAAATTGGGATCAAATCTACTCTCACAGAATTGGGAATTCAACTGATCATTGACGTGAGTAATCTAGCCATGACCCAAAGGTTGGGGTAACTACACGTTCGTTCCCTTTGCAGAGAAGAATCTTGACTAATGGAGGCAGATCCTGTGTGTGTGTGGGGGGGGGGGGGGCGGGGTCCTTCTCCCTGCCCTCCCCTTTCTCTTCCTCTGGTTTTTCATAGCTAGATTGGCAGTTCAGGGAAGCTAGATGCTTGTTTTCTTGTAAATAAAAAGAGACAAATTGACCACTTCTGGACTTCTATTTGTGGGTCCAGAATTTAGCTTACTGAACAAATAGACATTTCAGTTTTAATATTTCAAATCACTCTTAAAAAAATCACTCAAACTGGTCCTTTGTCTCAATGGATATGAATGTTTCTAGTTGCTAAATCTCCTTACTAGTTTTTGGTCATCGGTTTTTACTGCTTGAGAAACCATGCCCGAGCGGCCGTGAGGACTTGCGTAGACCCACGCAGAGAGATGCCAAGGTGCCTTCTCACATCATACCTCTGCCGGGCATGCCGAGCTTTGAGGTGGCTGGGGCAGCGCCCCCAGGCTCATTTGGCCTCTGTGCACTTCTAGATCCTAGCATCTCAAATCACATGATCATTTATATACCCCCTTGCTTGTCTCTCTCCCATATGAAACCTTGAACCTTAAGAGCAGGAACCTTGTTCTATTCATGGTTTTCTTCCAGCACCTGACACAAGAGCGGCCACAAAGCAGCTAGTGAGTAACCGAGAGGAAAGAGCATGTGAGTGTGTGTATATGTGTGTGCGTGCGCACACACACATACACACACACGCTAGGGATGTCGGTGGAGATCAGTCTACTGCTACTCTGTGTCCCAGAGGAGACTCTAGGGCTGGGTAGAACTGGGGTTATTCATCAGACATGTGTATACAGGAGACCCAGTCTCGGGGGAATTTGTCATAGCATTGGGCACAGGTTGGGAAGGGTAAACTATGGGGCCTCTGGTCTTCCACAGGCTAGTTTCCCAAGTTCTTTTTAATAAAACTGTGCAGATATCCATTTCGAGAATGGTGGAAGGAGCATCAGGCTACTGGATAGTTCTCCATTGTCAGCCTGGACACAGCAGCGTTCTCCTCTTTGCCTGCTTGACAGAGTCTAAGGTTCCTGTATTTTAACAGGTGCATACATAAGAATGTTTGGGATTGGGTGGGCTGGAAGCTCTCCTGCCCTGTGGTCAAGGCCAAGCAGTGGCCTTTTCTGTTGGCTTCTCTGCACTGAGTCTGTGCAGCCTGGATAGGCTCTTGGAAGCTGGAGAAAGGAGAGCATCGGGGCCTGTGCTGATGTCGCTCCTCCTGGGAACGACTTTATCTCTGTCCTTTCTCGCACGTAGGCTTTGTAAATAGACCGGGGTCTTGACTTCCCTGCTTTGTTACTGTGCACTATCGTCAGGACCTGGAGCCACTTGGTCTTTCTGTCAAAGACACTTGTTTATGTGTCGTCTAGAGAGCCAACCGCTGCCCAGAGGGCGGGCCAGCTTGCCTGGGGACGTGTGCCTGGAGTGCAAGCTAGCGTGTATCTTGTCTCCTTCTTTGATTTGCTGGCCTGTTGGGAGCCCAATGTTATTAAAAAAGTGAATATATATACTCAAAAAATATATATATACATATTTATATTTTGCCAAATTTCCACAGAGAGATGCCAAATTACTTCCAGTCTTCTGGTAAATTACCATGTTTCCCATCCCTCTTGAGATGATATTCTAAACAATGTTCTATAATTAAGCTTTAAATTAGGTGTTATTCACTTCAGACCAGATACCAGATACCATTACCAGAAAAAAAGAAAAAAAAAAGGGGGGACTGTCAGGCTGAACAGAGTGTCCTCTATAAAATAAAATAAAATAAAATAAAATAAAATAAAATAAAATAAAATACACTCTTTTTAATTGTGGTAACATACACAATATAAAATTTCATCATTTCAATTACTTCAAAATAGCACTTTGTAAATTCACAAGGTTGTGCAACAATCATCACCATCCAGTTCTAGAACATTTTCGTTATTCCACTCACTGTCTCCTTTTTCAAATGCTAAGATTCTGTCTGTCTAATAAATAAACTGAGACAATTTCAGTCAACTAATGATTGAGGCAGTCAGTTCATAAATATCGTTATATTATTATATTATATATTGACCACCCACAGGGACTAAATTCCTTGCGTGGACCATTATGAAAAGATTTGGCAAAGTAAACACTGTATAGTTATAGATATTGATAGATACATGGATATTTTTAAAAAGTCACTAGAGAGATGTTTGGGGTGCCTGGCTGGCTCATTTGGTGAAGCATGAGATTCTTGATCTCGGGGTCGTAAGTTTGAGCCGTGTGTTGGGTGTAGGGATTCCTTAAAAATAAAACCTTAAAAAAAGTTATTAGAGAAATATTTATGTGGATAAATATATTTGCAATAATATAGTGAAAAAGTGTATAGATTTTACTGACTACATTAAAATTTTCCTTAGTTGGAAGGAAGGTAAGAAATTGACATACCGAATATTTTAAAGAAATCTAATTTTATTGCTTTTATGTTCATAGGGTATCTGCTAATAGAAAAGGACAAGTAGGAATATATTTAATTATTTTGCTTAACAAATATAAAGATGTAGATATAGAGGTAGACAGAGATTTATAGTAATATTATTTATTAGTATTACCCATAATAAGAAGATAGAAAACCACTAGTGATTATCACATTGATGGTTTAACAGTACTATTTGTATATGATGATTTTTTTAGGAGCTCTCCTTGCTTATTAATTCTACTTTTAAGCAAGCTATCTCTTTCCTTTACTTCAAAAAAATTTTCTAGCAAATATTCTCACAGGAAACTCAAATTTCAATTTCAGCGAATCACAAAAAACTGCAAGAACTGTTAAACAAATTCTGTAAAGTTGCAGGATACAAAATCAATCTACAAAAATCTGTTGCATTTCTATACACCAATAATGAAGCAGCAGAAAGAGAAATTAAACAAACAATCCCATTTGCAATTGCATCCCGAATAATAAGATACCTAAGAATAAATCTAACCAAAGAGGTGTTTTCTGAAAATTATAGAACACTTCTGAAGGAAATTGAAGAGAACACAAATAAATGGAACGATATTCCATGCTCATGGACTGAAAGAACAAATATTGTTAAAATGTCTATACTACCCAAAGCAATCTACACATTCAATGCAGTCTCTACCAAAATACCAACAGCATTTTTCACAGAGCTAGAACAAACAATCCTAAAATTTGTGTGGAACCACAAAAGACCTTGAATAGCCAAAGCAATCTTGAAAAAGAAAAGCAAAGCTGGAGACATCACAACTTCAGACTTCAAGTTATATTACAAATCTATAATCATCAAAACGGTATGGAACTTGCACAAAAATAGACAGAGATCAAGGAAATAGAATAGAAAACCCAGAAGTGAACTCACAACTATAGGGTCAATTAATCTTCAACAAAGCAGGAAAGAATATCTAGTGGGGAAAAAAAAAAACAGTCTCTTCAACAAACGGAGTTGGGAAAACTGGACAACAACATGCAAAAGAATGAAACTGGACCACTTTCTTACACCAGACACAAAGATACATTCAAAATGGATTAAAGACCTGAATGTGAGACCTGAAACCATAAAAACTGTAGAAGAGAACATAGGCAGTAACTTCTTTGACATCCAAAGTAGAAACATCTTTCTAGATATGTCTCCTGAGATAAAGGAAACAAAAGCAAAAATAAACTGGTGGGACTACATCAAAATAGAAAGCTTCTGCACACTGAAGGAAACAATCAACAAAACTAAAAGGCAACCTATGGAATGGGAGAAGATATTTGCAAATGACAGATCCGATAAAGACTTAGTATCCAAAATATATAAAGAACTGATACAACTCAACACCTGAAAAACGAATAATCCAATTAAAAAAATGGACAGAAGACACGAACAGATATTTCTACAAAGAAGACATACAGATGGCCAACAGACACATGAAAAAATGTTCATCGTCACTCACCATCAGGGAAATGCAAATCAAAACTACAATGAGATTATCAGCTCGCACCTGTCAGAATGGCTAAAAGCAACAACACAAGAAACAACAGGTGTTGGCAAGGATGTGGAGAAAATAGAACGCTCTCATGCTGTTGGTGGGAATGCAAACTGGTGCATCCTCTGTGGAAAACAGTATGGAGTTTTCTCAAAAAGTTAAAAATAGAACTACACTAAGATCCAGCAATTGCTCTATTGGGTTTTTCCCCAAAGAATACAAAAACACTAATTCAAAGCGATACACACACCCTATGTTTATTGCAGCATTACTCACAATAGCCATGGTATGGAAGCAGCCCACATATCCAGTGATTTATAAATGGATAAGGAAGACATGGAGCACCTGGCTGGTTCAGTTGGTAGAGCATGTGACTCTTGATTTTGGAGTCATGAGTTTGAGCCCCACATTGGGGCATAGATTGTATTTAAAATAAAAAAAAATAAATTAAAAAGAAGATGTGATACACACACACACACACACACACACACACACACACACACACACACAATATGGAGTAGTATTCAGCCATAAAAAAGAATCAAATCTTGCTATTTGCAACAATATGGACAGAACTAGAAGGTATGATGCTGAGCAAAATAAGTCAGAGCAAGACAAGTACCGTATGATTTCACTCAACTTGTGGAAATTAAGAAACAAAACCAACAAGCAAAGGGAAAAGAGAGAGAGACAAATCAACAAATGGACTCTCGTGGTGCCTGGGTGGCTCAGTTGGTTAAGCATCCAACTCTTGATCTCGGCTCAGGTCATGATCTCATGGTTTATGAGTTCAAGTTCCACCTCGGGCTCTGTGCTGACAGCGTGGAGCCTGCTTGGGATTCTCTGTCTTCCTCTCTCCGCACCTCCCTTGCTCATACTCTCTCAAAATAAATAAATAAACTTAAAAAAAAACAGAAACAGACTCTTAATTACAGAGAACAAACTGATGGTTACTAGAGGAGAAGGGGTGGGGGGATGGGGGAAATAGGTGACAGGAATTAAGAGGACACTTATGAGCGCTGAGTGACATAGAATTGTTGAGTCACTACATTGTACACCTGAAACCAATATTACACTGTATGTTAACTAACTGGAATTAAAATTAAAACTTAAAAAAAATAAATAAAAATTAAAAAAATTCAGTGAGTCATGACCAATTCTAAGTTATTAGAGCCCCAAAGTGTCACTAATCAGCACATACCCTACGACCATTCTCATGAACTAGTAGCTTTGTAGCAGGAAAATCTCGTTCGACAGACACGGCACCTATTTCCTTCTTTTTTTTTAAGTTTATTTATTTTTAAGTAATCTCTATACCCAACATGGGGTTCAAATTCATGACCCCGAGATCAAGAGTTATGAGCTTTTCCAAGTGAGCCAGCCAGGTTTCCCTACTTCCTTCCTTCTTCATAGCCTACTCACAGAGTTCTAGTCGTGACATGAGTCAGTATCTCTAACAAAGTGACATATTAGAGAAATTTTATGTACATTAAATCCTGTTTTCTACAGAGTATTAGATATCTAATGGTGGGTGTACCTTTGTAAATTAACCTTGCTTTCCTTAGTGATCCTCTTTTCAAAATCCATAGATCACCCTTCTGTCCTTTCCTTCCATACTCTTCTGAGTGGAAGGATCTTTTCTTCAAATTCCCTTTATCTTATTTTTGGGACTCTAAATTCACCTCTTTTGTTTGTCCCTCCCATGGTCTGATGCCGTTGAACTGCAACATCATGTTTCATCAGAGGGGACTGTCTACATGTTATATATGAAGTATCTGTAGATAGAGTTGTACACCCATTTCTAATTGAAGCCAATGAGAGAGCTGCCCAGTCTAGGTAATGGATGCAAGAGTTTGCCTTATATTTCTCTGTGTTTATTTCATGTTAAAAATAAGAATAAAAATGCAACTGATCTCAGTTCATGAGTCTGAGGCTTTAGATTTTTATAATTAGAATGAGGACTTGGCTTCATTATTTTTGCAGTTGAAATTGAATCTCCTTTCCTGTTCCTAGTTTATGGGCAGTGTTAGCCTACACAATGGAGCACATTCATATTGACGTGCAGCCATCACCGCCATCCATCGCCAGAAGTGTTTCCTCTTCCCAAGCTGAACTTCTTAATACCCCTTAAAAAAGGAACTCCCACTTCTCCTCCCCTGAGCCCCTGGCGACCACCGTTCTACTTGCTCTCTCTGCTGTAGTGGAATCATACAGTCTGTGTCCTTTTTTGACCACCTCATTGCACTTAGCATAATGTCTTCAAGGCTCATCCATGTTGTAACATGTGTCAGAATTTCATGTCTTCCTAAGGCTGAAAAACATTCCATTTATGGACCTAACAGATTCTACTTATCCACTGATCCATCGATGGGCACTTGAGTTGCTTCTACCCTTTGGCTATTGTGAAGCATGCTGCTATGAACACCGATGTACAAGCGTCTCTTCGAGACTCTGCTTTCAATTCTTTGGGAATATGCCTAGGAGTGGACTTGGTGGATTATGTGATAATTCTGTGTTTAACCTCTTCAGGAATCACCAATTTTCCCCCCAAACAACTGCGTCATTTTACATTCCCACCAGCAGCTCACAAGAGTTCCAACTTCTCTACCTCCTCCCCAACCGCTGCGACAAATCTTTTGACTTCTAAGTGTGTGGTAGTTATCAAAGGATTAACATGGTAATCAGTAGGTTATGGTGGTTTGAAACGGAGCTTTGTCATTGAATCACACTCTCCTTGAATTCTAGCTTTCCATCTGCCAGCTGTGTGACTTCAGACAAGTGATGTGACTTGGCTCGTCGTTGTCTGTCTACTGAAGTATAAACTGAAGATCACAATACTTAGTTCACGGGGGCATTACGGGGCCTACATGAGGTCACCATTGTGAAGTACTTACCACAGTCCTGCCCATGGAAAAGTTAACAAATGCACCTTTCTTGAAAGAGTTTTTTTCTTCTTAAGAAGATGTTGATTATTGAAGAATGACACCTTTCGCCAGTTCAATTAGTAGATATTTATTTCCATTGTTGAAACGTTCCTTCATTCTACAACTATCCACATACATACAGACGTTTCAAAGATTTAATTTTTATCTGATCTGGAAGATGAGAAGTTGATAGAAGACCAGAGTAAGTCCTGGAAAGAAGCTACGTTGAAAGAAACTATTTTTCTTGTTTTGAGTGGTGGGAAGAGGGGGTGGGAAGATGGATGCTGAGTGGAAAATCCAGCGGGAGGGCGGGGTCTAGCAGAGGAAGACCTGGAAGAAGATTCTATGGCAAATAACAGCACAGGCTGGATAGAGCCTTGGGATCCTTTCGTTTCCTGGACCTCAATTTACCTATCAAGTATCGCTGCTTAAGTACTCCAAGGAGTGGATGAACAAAACAAGCAATACATTGTGGGTGCTGCATGTGGCCGCAAAACTGGTCAAAAAGTCGTAATCCTTGGGGCGCCTGGGTGGCGCAGTCGGTTAAGCGTCCGACTTCAGCCAGGTCACGATCTCGCGGTCCGTGAGTTCGAGCCCCGCGTCAGGCTCTGGGCTGATGGCTCGGAGCCTGGAGCCTGTTTCTCATTCTGTGTCTCCCCCTCTCTCTCCCCCCCCCCCCCTCATGCTCTGTCTCTCTCTGTCCCAAAAATAAAAATAAACGTTGAAAAAAAAAATTAAAAAAAAAAGTCATAATCCATGCTCAATTTTCAGTACTGCATTTCACACTGGCTGTAGGACACTAGCAAAGACTTGTACTGCTGAGTTCTTCTCCTTAACAGCTTGGCAATGCAAAGGAGCTTCAGAGAGATACTAAATATTCTTACGGTTCTTGGCAAATGGTAGCCACATTAGTTTTTCCTCCACTTTCTCTTCCCCCACCCCCCACCTTAGTCCCCAGATTTTTTTTTAAAATAAGATACCACGAAAGAATTAGTGTCAGGTAGAGTCAGCCCCGGGACCATTCCTTCAGCAAAGTCCTTGTCAGGAAATACTCCATGCTGGCCTGTGTCTTTCATTCTCTGAAGAGGGAAATTCTGTCATCGCCTCTGGAATTTTGTTTAGGTTTCTACTGGCAGCTGAGTCGGGCTGTGGCTCCTGTGCTCCCACCTATAGGACTTTGAGATCATTTTAGGAATAGTGGTGGCAGGAGAGGGGCTTTGTCATTGGTGATGGCTGAAGCTAAACGCGCCACACTTCACTTTGAGACAAAACATTTTATTCCGTTTCTTGAGGTAGGCCGCTATCACTATATATCCCTTTGCTGGCAGAAGAAGTTAAGATGGTCTAAAGACAGGGGTGCCCAGGTGGCTCAGTCGGTTAAGTGTCCAACTTTGGTTTAGGTCATGATCTCACGGTTCGTGAGGTCAAGCCCCACGTCGGGCTCTGTGCTGACAGCTCAGAGCCTGGAGCCTGCTTCGGATTCTGTGTCTCTCTCTCCCTCTGCCCCTCCCCCCCCCCTTCTCTCTCCTCTCCCCCCCCCCCCAAATAAATAAACATTTTAAAAAATTTTAAAAAAAGATAGTCTAAAGACAGATAGTCTAAACACACTTTAGGGAAGCTTGATGGGTGGAATATTGCTCAACAACAATGATTTGGAAGCCAAGACAGAAACTTACGACGATCTGGAGAAGAGCCTGGATTTGGAAGGGAAAAAAAGTTCATGGAGGCACAAGGCAATTGATCCAGGAAAAGACACCTTATGATAAACTCCAGGGGAGAGAAAACTCAAAATTCTTTAATAGAACAGAATGTTGATTCTCCCTTTCTTAGGATCATTGCTAGTTCTCTATTCCTTAAAATAACTAATAGAGAACAGACATCTCCACATGGAGAAATAGAAATAAAATAACCTGAATTATACCTCTAAGTAGGAAATTGGAGGTCTGGCAAAAGAAATGAGAATTTCAGTTTCCAGGGTAAATTTGTTCTCATATTTGCTATCGTCCTTTGATCTGGAACAAGCGTGTAGTGTTTTTCTTTAATGTAGAACTCAAGTATCATTATATTTTATATAATACATATGAATACCTTTATGTAAGTAAAACAAACTTCTATTTTCTAACTTAGGTAATATTGTGGAAAATGACTATGGTGTACCGATAGAAACTTTCTTAAAATTTCTTCAAGATAAGCATGTTATTGATGCAATCAAATACACTCTCAGGAAAGAAACACGTAGAACAACATCCCTACAATGTCTATTTTGCATCTTGAAATTTGGAAGTGATGTGTTTCAGAGAAACATTGTTTTCTCCATTTTCCCTTCCTACTTGGGACAATAAAATTATAAATGTTATTTACAAACATCTTTTAAGAAAGCTGGAGGAAGATCTTATTCTGGAAAGGCAGAGACCGAAACTGACTTACAGCACTCAAAATTCATTTTTTTGTGTTTTGATTTTGTTTGTTCGTATTTATGTTCATTTTTTGGTCCTTAAGGCAGAGTTCTCAGCTCCACAAGTTACCCGAATTTGTTGAGAAACATCAAGGCATAAAATTTTCATCGAATTCCTGAAAGGAACTTGAAGCAAAGTCAACACCCAGCCTTGAGGACAAGAAGCATGCCTACGATAATAAGTTGAGGTCTCACTGACCCAATGGAAAATTACAGATTGATACTTCTTTTGTTGGACAGCCTGTGATTTCATTAATTTCATTGACAGTAATTCTGAGTGAAATTTATGAAGGCCACAAAGCATAGAGTTAGTGAACCGCATGAAATGTCAGCACGCCCACTTGGGACCATATTTCTCTCCCTCTACTCCCACCCATACTGTTTGCCTTGGCAGGTGGCTTTTTCTAACCTAATTTGTAATGCTTCAACATTTCACCATGACCTCACTTGAGTTTCCTTACTGACAACCCTAGAAAGGCTCTCTATTCCACTGGGCACCGTGGATGTTTTACTGTGGACATTTTGGTTTCCATGTAGGCACCGCACTCACATGCACCACACACATACCACACACACACTGTCCCCTCACACACACCTACACATCCCCTGCGTCCCTCCGCCGCCCCTCCCCCCGCCCTGTCCCCGCTCCCCGACAATGTCTCGGAGGCAACACCTTCAGGACCACTCTCCTAAGTTTTACACCAGATGGACTCTTATGTCTCATAATCCTACCGAACAATTGGTTTTTCTGCTCATGGTCTATTTCCCTGTCTTCAATAAAACAGGATCCCATCTCGGTGCTGGCCCATTGACATAGTGCCTCTTTCTGGCCCCGATGCTGGATGTGGGGGAAGGTTCATCAAAACGAAGGAGACAGCTTCTCCTGGGACTGTTGAGAGGCACACTCACTTTTTCAGCCGGGTTTGGAGTGGTGGGTCTTAATCTTGGAATTGTGTCACGTGACCCTCCCACCACGAGGCGAGTGCCTTTTTGAGAACAGAGTCATCACAGAGGGCAGTGCGCAGGGACATGATGTGGAGTCCAGGTTTGGGTACCCTGCCAAGTGGCCCTCCTGGCACTTCCCCACCCGTGACCATGAAGCTTCGTTTTTGCTTCAATCAGTTTCGGTTGGATTTTTCTGTCACTCACAACTGAAAGGTCCTGACTAATCAATGATATTTAGACAAAATTAGTCTGTTATCTTTCTGAGATAGTTTGAGGCCACAGTATTCCTCTGGGGCTGACATCTTAATTTGTGTGTTTAAAACGAAACCACCTTTTTCCATCAGCAAAACTTATATGTACAAAGAGAATCCCCAAACTTAAATTATGGAAATTATAAGAGCATATGATGATGCTGTGATACTCAGAATGAACAGAAATATTTTCTGGGGCGCCTGGGTGGCTCAGTCGGTTAAACATCCGACTTCGGCTCAGGTCATGATCTCACAGTCTGCGAGTTCGAGCCCCGTGTGGGGCTCTGTGCTGACAGCTCAGAGCCTGGAGCCTGCTTCCGATTCTGTGTCTCCCTCTCTCTCTGCCCCTCCTCCACTCATGCTCTGTCTCTCTCTGTCTCAAAAATAAATAAATATTTAAAAAATTTAAAAAAAAAAGAATGAACAGAAATATTTTTGTTTTGATGAACATAAATTTTTGTTAGGCATTTTAGATATTGTGTCTAGATTAGTTAAGCAAATAGCCATTAATAAAAAATGTTAAAGGAAATGCTTCTATATTTTAATGAGAAAGATGGTTTACTAAAGAAAAGAGGGGACAAATGCTATCTAACTGTAAACTATAAAATCAAATCTATTAACAGAATAGCCAAAGTATAGAAAAATGAAATATTTCTGTATTTAATCTCTCAGAATTTTAAAAATGAAATATAATTACAGTAAAGTATTACTGAATATTCCAATCAATAGCTAATATTATTTCATCTGTACTTTTAGTATTTTAGTACTTTGTGTTGTGTATAAATGTTTATTTTGAATGAGAAAAGAACCACCACAAATTACAAATTACAAATTTAAAAAGATTAACAAAGCATCACAAAATGATCACCAAATCCAAAAAATCTCCACACAGTTTATTAACTGTGTCTATTAAGTTATATATTATTATATATATTTCATATTATTATATAATGATATAATAATTATACATTATTATATAGTATTAACATTGTTTATTATTTATGTTAATTGGTTGACATAACTCTATAACACTTTTCTCTACATTTTTTGGTGACAAACTCTTTAAGTGCCTCCCTATATAACATTGGTTTTGTAAGAGAATTTTCTACAGAATATGAAGATAAATCCGTTTCGTTTAGCGTGATTGACAGATTGCTTTTTAAGTTCTGATAGTATGAACAAATTTCTTTATGTTTCACGACTTGTTAGTGACAATATGACGTAAATATTTACAATTATTGTCAAATTTGGGAAAACCTTTATCAAATTTCTTTCACATATGAGTGTAAGATTTTAGGACATTTCAAGTTTTCTTGGAAAGTAACTGCTTTTAAATGCTTTCAGAATCGAAAACACACAGTTTGTCACCAATGTTCTTCATGCAGTGTGTGGTCTTAGGAATTTTACTTTATTTTTTTCATTATAAGATGTTTATTTATTTATTTTTGAGAGAAGAAAGAATGCACGCTGGGGCTCTGAGTTGTCAGCTCAGAGCCCACCATGGGGCTCGCAAACTGTGAGATCATGACCTGAGCTGAAACCAAGAGTCAGACACTCAATGCACTGAGCCATCCAGGCGCCCCTTAGGAATTTTAAATCATCTTCGTTGACACCAGTATCTTGTGTAAGCTGCTCCATAGCCAGATGTACGATGGGTAAGGCCACTCCAACACCATCTGATGAAATATGATGGAGGGGAGGCAGCGTGGAAAGTGACAGAGATCTTAACTGATTGCCGTGAAACGTCTCATTTTTTCAAATTAAAAAACAAACAAACAAACAAAAAACAAGGCCTATTCAACACACTAAGACCATCCCTAGGGTCTTGGAAGGGACCCCTATCAGCAGAGATTCTAAAACTGATTTCATTAACTTCAGCTAAATTCACTTCTGGGCAACACCGAAAATTAGAGTCAGTTGCGCTAAATCTCAGTACTAGTTTGCTAGTTAGAAAAATGAGACATACTTCTTCTTTTTTTTTTTAAGTTTATTTATTCATTTTGAGGGAGGGAAGGCAGAGGGAAAGAGAGAGGGAGAATACCAATGTGGGGCTCCCTCATGACCTGACCTCACTCATGACCTGAGCGGAAATCAAGAGTTGGTCGCTCAACCCCAACGGAGCCACCCAGGTGCCCCAAGAGATGTACTTCTTGGTTAAAGTTTGCTTCCAGAATTTCTAGGAGAAAGACCATTATACTTCTAGTTTGCATACATACAGTAGTGTAACCATTTGACACGAAGTTTGGCCGCACCTTGAGGCTGAAATAGTACGGATACCATGTTAGTTCCATTGGTTGTATGAGTTGAAACTGGGAGATGGGCTTTCTTTTTGGCTGTTGTAAAAGCTGAACCCAATATTCCAAGTGTTCCTGGGAGCATTGGGTTTCTAAAGCCTTTGTGAATACTCTAGGGACAGATCAGACCTCTTAGGGATTCTCTACAATTCTGTCTTCTTGCTCTGTCAGGTAGTTATCAGTCTTTTGGAAGCCATCAGCACTTGAAAAGTATAGCCAAAAGGTTTAGAGTATACCAGACTCACCTCTATGTAGTCTTGTAAATTTCTATAATACAAAATAGTGAAGTTTCTCTTAAAAAAATTTTTTTTTGTTTATTTATTTTTGAGAGAAAGAGAGACAGAGCATGAGAGAGGGAGGGGCGGAGAGGGAGACACAGAATCCAAAGCAGACTCCAGGCTCTGAGCTGTCAGCACAGAGCCCGATGCAGGGCTTGAACCCATGAACCTGAGCCGAGGTTGGATGCTTAACTGACTGAGCCACCCAGACACCCTGAAGTTTCTCTCTTTTGAGTCTCTTGTTTAGGGGGGAAGGCAGCCGTCATGTTGTAAAGATATTCAAGCAGCCTGTGGGGAGAGGCCCATATGGGGAGAAACTGAGGCCTTCTGACAATGACCAGAAGGAACGTACTTGCCATGTAACAAAACACCTTAGTGGGTCTGCCAGCCTCAGCCTGGCTGACCTCTTGACTACTACTACACGAGAAACTCCAAGTCACAACCACCCTCTCTTAGCTTCTAATCCACAGAAATTGTAAGAATAAATTCGCATCACGTAATGGACCTATTTAAAGTGCACGATCCAATGGTTTTTCGTATGTCCATAGAACTAATGACGGATTTTTAAACGTTGCGGTAAAACACACGTAACGTAAAACTCACCATGTAAGCCATTTTATAGTGTACCATTCAGGAGTGTCAGCTACATCCACGCTACGGTGCAGCCAATCTCCAGAACTGTTTCATCTTGCCAAACTGAGACTCTAGACCCCTTGAAAACGAATTCTCCATCCCCAGCCCCTGACAACCGGCGTTCTACTTTTGCTCTTTATGAATCGGACTACTCTACTCCAGGTACCTTGTCTAAGTGGGATCATACAGTGTCTGTCCTGTTCATGACTGTCTCCTTTCACTCAGCATAATGTCTTCAAGGTTTATCCCTGTAGCCCATGTCAAGATTTCACGTCTTTCTATGGCTGGATGGTATTCTGTTGTATGTACATACTGCATTTTGTTTACCTATTGATCCATCTAAGGACACGTGGGTTCCTTCTACCCTTTGGCTCTTGCAAATAATGCTGCAGTGATCACTGGTGTACAAACACCTCTTCAAGACTCTGGTTTCAGTTTTTTGGTCGATATACTCAGAAGTGGGAGTGCTGGATCGTACGATAATTTTATGTTTAACTTTTGAAGAACCACCACCCGCATAATATTTTCCATCGTGACGGCACCATTTTACATTTTTGCCATCAGTAGTCTTAATGTAAGATACACATCAACAGAAAATATGTGATCGAGGAAACATGGTTTCACATTTGGGTTTTTAGCTTCTAGCCTGTCGTGATTGGACAAATCCTGTGAAAATTTCTGACGAAACGAACATAAAAAGAGTTATCAATTGTTGGTTAGTACACCATTGAAGTGGCTCAGTATTGGAAGCTCAGAATCCATACGTCTTGCCAAACCTCCTGGAAGCTACTTCCTTACCTTCACTCTCTTTTTGAGGACTGCATTTACTGGAGGAGATTGGTCAGCTAATATGGGACTCTTGGTCTGCAATCTGGGTCCTTAGGAAGACAATATAAAGCTCAGAAAAAAGCAAAACAAAACTATTTTATTTCAGTATGTATGAAAGAAGCATGTACTCAGGTTTACATTCTTTTTAAATTAAATCATTAAAAACAAATGCAAAACATTGAAGAGACTTAACACATTCCCCTGGGGAATCCAAAACAATGTGTTATGAGGGGACCTGTTTGTCAGAGGAGGAAGTTCAGGCTCTGTGGCCAGCCTTAGGCTTCGAGATCTGAACAACCGTGTGGAGAATAGAAGGAAATATTCTATTTGAGCTGAGTCTTTGACAGATCTTCCCTGCATAACAAAACCATTCTAGAAGGCACCCTGTGTCTGTGCCCCTGCAACCCACCCACATCTGCTGTGATGCACCAACGAGGTCTTTGCAGGGAATCAGGGAAGAGTGGCTGATGGCGAAGTAGTTGCTGGGTCCCATGGAGCCCTTGTGTTCAAGGGAGGAATGCCATGAATTGGAGAATACAATAAGTAACCCACCTCCTAGCGGTGGTGAGCAAGAGAACCACCAGAAAACAGGCCGGCTGAAAAGATGCAGCTAGAACATTCTTGACCATTTGAGGCTCTTTGTTTTCTTTTTGTCTTTGATTAGGACATTTGTTCATCACCTCTTTTAGAGATAGATTTGTTCAGGGGGCACCTGGGGGGACACAGTTGGTTAAGCGTCCAACTTCGGCTCAGATCATGATCTCGCAGTCTGTGAGTTCAATCCCCATGTCAGGCTCTGTGCCTCAATCTGAGCCTGCTTCAGCTTCTCTGCCTCCCTCTCTCTCTGCCCCTTCCCCACTCACTCTCTCTGTCTCTCTCTGTCTCTTGAAAATAAATAAACACTAACAAATTCTTTTTAAAGATTTAAGATAAAGTTTCCCTGTCTCTTGTTAGAAAAAACATTGCAGACACTTGAATAAAGAATATTCTCTTATTAGAGCCCTCATTGCAGGGAATGAGGGGATTATTTAGGGAGGGAATGAGATTCAGGGAATATTTTATTTATTTATTTATTATTTTTTTTTAATTAAAAAAATTTTTAATGTTTATTTATTATTGAGAGACAGAGAAAAACAGAGCATGAGCATGGGAGGGGCAGAGAGAGAGGCAGACACAGAATCCAAAGCAAGCTCCAGGATCTGAGCTGTCAGCACAGAACCTGACATGGGGCTTGAACCCACAAACTGTGAGATCATGACCTGAGCTGAAGTTGATGCTTAACTGACTGAGCCACCCAGGTGCCCTGAGCTAGAGGGAAAATATTTAGAAGATTTGACTCTAGTGACTTGAGAAGACTTTCCCAGAAAGTATCCTAAGTTCTACCTGCATTGGTGGGAGGGGAGCAGAAGGGTCCCCAGAAACCTCTCTGCATGAGAGGTAACTTCCATTCTGGGGCCACATGCCTCTTGAAGGACCAGCAGTGTTTCTCTGCGGCTCTACGGGAGTTTGGGGCTGAGAAATAGGAGTATATGTAGAGAGAAGCCTTGGGTATCAGCAGAGCCTGTGTATCAGCACTGGGAGAAAACACCTCAAAGTTTGTCTGTAACGTTAAAGGATCAAACTAGACAAACTGTACTGCTTTATCAGCTCTATGATTCTAGTATGTTGGTTGATTCAGGCCAAAGCCAGCATAAGAGCCAAACTCAAACCTGTTCTCTGAGGATCTATTTATCTCTTTTCGATTCTCTTACATATTTGCCTTGTCCATTGGCCTGTGAGCTTTTGAGGCAAAGGATTAGTTCTCTTCATCTTTGAAGCCCTTGAAACTTGCGCAATCCGTGGTATAAAATGCATGCTCAATGAGTCTTCTTTCAGTTTCAATTAAAAAAAAAAAAAAGAACTATGATTGGTTGCAACTTCCAGTCAGTCATCGGATGCAGAGAATCAATTGCCTCTGTCTGAAATGCCCCCAGCTGTCCCAGTCCCAGAGATCAGGGACCAAACGGCCGCCATGTCTCTCCTTGGAGGCTGATCTGGCTTATTTTTCTGACTTCCCTCTTGGTGCCCCAAGCTGAGCTAGTAGGATCATCTTAGACCCCGTGTGTCTCTCATTCTTAATTGCCCCATATCTTATCGTACCATGGAAGCAAAGAGAATGCACGATGTAATTCTGCATATTTCTTCCCAGTGCTCTGACCCGATTTTCTAGAAGAGCAGTCTTTACACTGGGGTCCATGTTTCCCTTCAGGTATATGAAGAGTATCCAGGGGATGCTTGGCATGGATGGTCCCAAGGGGTCAACTTGAATATTTGCTCTGACCTAAAAGAGCTTGATGTCCTTTCCCACCTCTGCTTTCACATGAATCCCCACCTCGGTTGACAATGGAAGGGCCTTCCCCTGTGGCACATAACCTTGAGGTACAGTAATCTCCTAGGCACGGAAGAAAAAAAGAACATTTGAAATACTGTCTCCCTGAACCAAGCTAACACCTTCACCTTTGCATTTCATGAAGAAATACGTCTAGGGCGCATGGGTGGCGCAGTCGGTTAAGCGTCCGACTTCAGCCAGGTCACGATCTCGCGGTCCGGGAGTTCGAGCCCCGCGTCGGGCTCTGGGCTGATGGCTCAGAGCCTGGAGCCTGTTTCCGATTCTGTGTCTCCCTCTCTCTCTGCCCCTCCCCCGTTCATGCTCTGTCTCTCTCTGTCCCAAAAATAAGTAAACGTTGAAAAAAAAAAAAAAGAATGTATTAAAAAAAAAGAGATACGTCTAACAAAATTGTGCCTCCATATTTGACAATCACTTATCAAAATTGGGAAATGTGTTGTCTTGCTCAATTATATCGTGAGTATTCCATCCAGGATAATTTTTTTTTTTTTCTTGGCATTGAGAGCCATTGGGGCACAAGAAACAGTAAATGTATTAGGTTTTCACTTATGTACAATATTTTTAGGGACACTATGTGGGGTGATCAGCAAAATAAATTCTCGGGTGCACAAATATGTTACATTAGGATAAAGTTCTGAAAGGAATGTGGAGCAGGACAGCTTTTGAGGAGAAAATGGATTTTGATGTCACACTTCCGACTTTCTCAGGATCTTGTTCTAGAATTTTAAACAGATAGTGGTAGTGAACAAATGACTACAGCACTGAATGCATTTGATGGTGAGCTGTTTTATCGCCGAAGTTAGGCATTCCCGAGACACTGGAACTCACATTCTCTGCAACTATTTAGATTTCAGGTGAACGTTTCTGTATGGCAACGCATCAAGACGCAAAAGTGGAAGGTAGTTTCGGAAAATCCTTGAGCGGAACGGGTGTTTCCAATCGCTCTATAGATGAAGCCATAACATTAATTAAAAGCAACACTCCTTGACATTCAGGTTAACAGAAAACTGTAGAAGGTTAGCATTGAAGACCTGAAAATAGAAGTGACCCTGCACGTCATGTTGCCATAGCATAGGTGCTATTTAGAGCCAGGAAGAGTGAAGCTCGGTTGCCACACAAAAGACCTCCCCAATTGTGTATTGCTTATTTCCTCACATTGTGGGCCTTCAGGATCTGTTGGCAAATGTGGGGGTGAGTCAGGGCTTAGATAAGGCATCTGGAAATCTCTCTGGGAGCCCAAAGAAGTAATGAGGCAGCCACCCATTTTATCACGGCTGCTCTGGGAGGTGCCAAGGGCATGGTCATGCGGGGTCCTGTGGTGCCACGGTGAAGGCCGGTTGGGGCCACGCTCCGGCCATGTGCTGCAGGATGAGAGAACTCAACCTCAGGAAGGAGAGTCTCCACAGAAGGAAAAGCCCAGGGCAGTGCCCAGCACTTAGAAAGAACCAATAAATCCTTCTTGTATGAACTCCTTCAAAGCAGCCTTAAAGATACATCCCGAAAGGTTACAACCCGGACAGCATTTTAATAGCCTATTATTTCCCCTAGAAATATGCAGGCAGCGAAGAAATGAACTGAGCACTTCGCTGTGCCCATGGCGTGAGTCTGTTGCCCCGTCGGCCCAGCCTGACCTCTCTGAATTGCTCCCCCTCAGGAGTGCTCCTTGCCCACCCGAGGGCCAGGCAATGGCAAGGAAGCGCCTGCCAGGGAATCAACCGGAATGTTCATGGGCACCTTCAAGTCCCTGCGTCCCAACAAGCCCTGCCTCTCAGCTACCCTCCTGACCGCTCTTTTCTGCTGTGCTGTTTCTTCAAGCCCAAAATGCAGAACTATCTTCTATCTCCCACCTTCCTCTGTCCCCTACCTAGTAGTGCATTTATGTATGAATTTATTTTTATTGAGGCAAAATATACACAACATAAAAGTCATCACGTTAGCCATTTTTAAGCATCCAGATCCGCGGCATTAAGTAAATTCACATTATTGTGCGCCGTCCGGGTCTAGAACTTTTTCATCATCCCAAACAGAAACTCTGTGCCTGCTAAACAGTGACTCCCCATCCCTCCCCTCTCCCTCCAGCCGCTGGTAACCTCTATTCGGCTTTCCGTTTTGTGAATTGGACTACTCTGGGCACCTCACGTAAGCCGGTTTGTATCGCATTTGTCTTTGGTCTGGTGTATTTCACTCAGTGTCACGTCTTCCAAGTTCGTCCATGTTGTAGCCTGTGTCCGAACCTCTTTCCCTTTAAAGGCTGAATACTTTTCTATTGTATGAAAATGCCGTATTGTTTCATCCATTCATCTGCCAATTTTGAATAGTTTATTAATCTCATCAATTACCATTTTATTATCACGCCATTGCTCGACACTGATTTCCTTGATTTCCTGGTTTGCCTTAAAATTCTTCCCTTTTCAATCCATCCTATGCACCACCTGGGTAACTTACCTAAAATTTCCAATAACTATTCTTCCTCCTATATCTCCCAAATCCTTGCCCCTCAGGAACCAGGGCCCCACACCCGTTTTGCCTCATCTCCCTGCTTTCCGTGGTGGTCCCCCAGTCACCCTACTAATCAGGACAAGAGACACTCTTTGGATGAGCCCTGCATTTTGGGCACACAGAGAAGCAGAAAGTCAGGAGAGGCTCCTCCCTAGAAAGCGGGAGCATGGTCTGAGAACTCTTCACCCCCACCTGTCTCACGCCCCCCCTTCGTGGCTGTGCCACGCACACTTGCTGTCTGGACTGTTCTCCACCCCCCACCCTATGAACCTCCTTGTCTCTCTGGGGGATTCCCACCCCATGGGTGACTAGATCGCACGAGGTCATGAGAGCGGACGCGGGAGGTGGGTGGCCTGTCCTCAGACCCCAGCCCGCCAGTCACTGGCTTATGCCCTGGGATAAATAACTTCCCCGGGAGTTGTGTTTTCAGTTGCACAACTGTAAGTGGAGCTAACAGTCACAGCGCCTCTTGTTGGCTTGTTGCAAATATTAGTACAGCACTACATTTGCAAAGAACTCAGAGCAGGACCACGCCGTAGAGTTAAAACTGCAAGATTACTTTTTTGATTAACCCCAACTGGACTGTAAGTGACGCATTTGTGAAGTTACTGCTCTCTTGTAAATATCTCTGAATGTTTAGCTATGTGCTGGACACAAGGAGTGTACTGGTAACAAAAAAACATTGCCCCTTCTCTTCAGTAACTCATATGCATTTCTGCTTCTTTCTAGAACCCTGTGGTGACGACATAGTGCATTCCTCTTCCTCTCTGGCTGCCTTCCTTCCTTTTCCTCCCTCATCTCCTCCCTTCCTACCTTCATCCTTCTTTCCTTTGTTCCTTTCCTTCTCCCCCTCCTTCCTTCCAAGAAATACACATCAGGTGCTTACCCTGAGCTGGCTACTGCCCCAAATGGCAGAGTCCCTGCTAAAGACAGGGCAGTCACCCTTTCAGGGAGGGTACTAAATAATGGAGAAGACAAATAAAAAATGCACAAGACAAAGAAGAAATAATCCGATCCAAGAGAGCAATAAATACTCTGGAAAAATCACCAAGTGTTACAGGACCGGTGTGTGCTGTGTGAGGTATTTCTGTTGAGGGTGGGCCCCCCGAAGAGACATGCCCTGAGCAGCGGCTGAAGGAAGGGAAGGTGTCAGCTCTGCCCAGATTCATAGGATGAGCAACGCGGGCAGAGGGAACAGTCACTTCCCAGGATCAGGACTGGGCTTGGTGTGGAGGGGGGAGGGGAGCGAGCCAGAGCTTGGTGGAAGAGGCGCGATGGAAGTGCAGTCAGAGAGGTGGGCTCAAGGAGATGCCACCAGGTCCTTTTGGTTCTGGAAGATGTGAGGAAGTCTGGGTTTTAATCCAAATGTGACGGGAAGCCACTTAGAGGGCAGGTGACATGATAAACGGGCCAGTGACATGATTCAACGTGTACTTATAAAAGTGGGGCGCCTGGAGGGCTCAGTGGGTTGAGCGTCGGACTCTTGGTTTCGGCTCAGGTCATGATCTCACGGTTCGTGGGTTGGAGCCCCGTGTCCGGCTCTGCATGGTGGTGTGGAGCCTGCTTGGGAGTCTCTCCCTCCCTCTCTCCCTACCCACCCCCTCTCAAAACAAATAAATAAACTAAAAAAAAAAAAAACCCATTAAAGAAAAGTGTCTCTGCCTATGAGAATCTCTTGGAGAAGTGTGAGGGGACTGTGGGAAGACAAGCAGCCCTGAAGGTCGGCATCCAGCTCAGGTCTTACAATGTCCTTAAATCAAATAGGAACTAAGCAGGTGTTGTGTGGTCAGAATCAGGTCCCCCGGATCTTAATCCTTAGACAAATTGGAAGAGTGAATTTATTAAATTTCTAAGTCTAATGGGAAAATATATTTTAAAATTGTAAAAACATGTCCCATAAGCAATAACAGACAAATGTTCTCATTTCATCTCTCTCTCTGATGCAACGTATGTGTTGGAATTTTAAATCTTGCATGGGGTGAGTTTTTATTGTTTCTTAAAGGCAATTGTTTTCATATTTCAAACATCCTTCTATTAAGAATTTAAACTGTAATTTTTTTTCTATTTTAAGCTAACAAAGAGCCAGTGAGTGTGTATATTCAATATACGAAGTAATAAAAAGGAGCTGACCTGGTGGGGGGTGCGGGTGGGGGAAAAAAGATTGTGGCACAAAACCTTTTGAATTAATTTCTTAGATCTCTTCAATTCTGTTGGCCAATTTGAAAGGAATTCCTCTCCCCTCGTAAAATTATTTATTTCAGGTATTTGTAGATTACTAATCTTAATTCTTTACTCATCTCCTGTCCCCTAATCCTTGTCAAAAGGGAAAAAAAGAAGCATCGATTAGCTGAGCTCAACATCAAAGGAATGATCTTCCCCATAAATCAATCCCTCCATCCTCTTAATTGCTTTGTTGATTCTCCCAAACTTCCCATTTATCTATTGAACTGCTCATTCCTGAAGCCTTAGGTTTGTTGCCAGAAATTCTTCCCTTTTATGTTTTTCTGCTACAAGTTATTGTCCAACTAGTGATGCTTGGAAAATCGAGGATTGCCTCCCCCATGAGCAGCACGGAGAACATCGGATCCCAGAGATTCAGCAACATCTCACGTTGGATATGAAATTGACTAAAACTCAAGACTCTAAGTTCCTTGATTCTTTGGAAAGTGCGTTCATTTCCCAATGAATACAAAGGGAATCAGTCTGCGTTCGCTGTTTTTAGTCTTTTAGAAATGAAATTAATGTGACCCTAGCCTGCTTCTCACCAGACCTGAATATTGATTTCTGCCTCATTTTCTGGCCCCTTTTCTAAGTTCTGAAGACACTACCCAAAAGGGATATTGATCAGCAAGCTGCCTGTCACTTCCTTGGGCGCAAAGGACACAAGCCCTGTCACCTCCATGCCCCAAAATAGACCTAAAGGTAAAGGGTCAGAGATGAAAGGCTTCTGATTAGTTCTTTGTAATCAGCCTCTGAGGAAGAACTGAGCCTCTGTTTACACCTGTCCTTGGAGTTTAAGATGGAAAACTTTTACTCCCAGGTCCATGCATGGAGGTAGATGAAGCAGAACTCTTATCTTTCCCAGTTTCTGATTGGGAGAGATGGATTGTTTGTTTCTGCCTTTTTAGGGTAAAAAGCTTATGTTTCTGGGCCTTTCATTTGTTGCCTATGCTGATGGGACATCATCTGTTATAGGAATCGTAATGTTTTTAGGTACTGACTAAAGAACACCCAAATTAATTTCTCCTGGGAAAAAGAACGTGCAGACCCCGAGGGACTCCTTTTTCTTTCCTCAAGTTGTAGTGATGCCGTTGACTTCATTGTTAGCCCAGAGCAGAGAGGGTCGGGGAGTTACGTGAGGCTAAGAGAAGGAATGCAAGAAAAAAGTCATTACTTATCCATGTTCACAGAACGGCTGACGAAATCCAGGAGGGCAACTCTGAAGCATCCTCTGGGGAGGAGAAGTTTTCTAAAGTGACCTTGGCTTTACCCATCACCCTCATAGTTAGCTCAATGACTGGCCTTTAAAAATGAGGTCATGACGCGAAATTCTGGTAATCCTTTGTGCGTATTTCATATATATTCTCTTTTCCAGTTTTAGATTACTGCCTTAAAGCAGGCTTGTGCCTCTCATTTGAATTACGCTAATATTCTCCCTTACTCTCCTTCTCCTTGCCCGTGGTCATGCCTTCATCATTTATATTCTCCCTGATCCAGCAAGGGAAGTTATTTTCACGCATGTTTCCTAAGTTCTCTCTAGGTTTTAGAACTGTGAGTATATGACTAGCCAACATGTCCAATAAGCCACAAGGAAGGCGGAAATGTGCAGAGCTCCGCTTAATGATAAAAGTGACTCTTCACGATCCGGGTAAGTGGTGGGTGAGCGAACGCCCCGTGATTTGGGCCGAGGACATGCTTTGGACCAAGAGCACCTCTCTTCCTTTCTCTTTGCTCCCCTTCTCTGTTCTCTTCCTTGTCCCTTTTCCCACGAGGAGGGAGAAAGTAAAGCAGGCTTGTCTGGACTCCGAACAGTAGCTTTTAGTTCTCTTCCCTTCCAGAAGTTGCAAAGCTGTCTCTCAAATCTGCCCAACGTACTTACTGACTCCAGGAGGAGTTTTCTCTTCTTGTCCTCACTTGTTCTAATGTGCAAGCCAGGAAGCAAGTGTGTTGGAACTGTGTGTAGCCATACCTGCACCCGGTTTAGCAGGGGAACATTCGCTGTATTGTTCTACTTCCCAGTTAGAACCCCTGTGTGCAGGAAATATAATTGGCCATTATTTCTACAACCAGGAGAGTATAACTTATTATAAATACCAGGCACCTCTTCTTGTCAAGGCTCAGATGTGATCCACTCTCTGGCCCTCACACAGCCCTAGTGGGGAATGATGTGTTGAGAAACCAGTTCCCATGTGTTCAATTTCCCTAAAACTAGATTTCATGTCTATATCGAACTTCCCTGCATTCTTCAATCATTAATAAAACATAACTTGTGCTTTTCTTTTTAAAAAAAATTTTTTTTTTCTTTTTTCCAACGTTTATTTATTTTTGGGACAGAGAGAGACAGAGCATGAACGGGGGAGGGGCAGAGAGAGAGGGAGACACAGAATCGGAAACAGGCTCCAGGCTCCGAGCCATCAGCCCAGAGCCCGACGCGGGGCTCGAACTCACGGATCGCGAGATCGTGACCTGGCTGAAGTCGGACGCTTAACCGACTGCGCCACCCAGGCGCCCCAACTTGTGCTTTTCAAAAGTCCGTACAGAAAGACTGATTCTGCTGGTCCCAATTTTAGATTGTGACAATCAAACTCAGCCTAACATAGATCAATGAAAGTCCACAGACAAGTGACTCACAGAGCAATGTTTCCTCCTCTCTGCCCCTCCGGCGTTGATTTAACTCTGTCATGAACGAAATAAGGTGGTTTTCAGGGGCCTATCGGCAAATGCTAATCTGGAGGTGATAAGCAAGAAATCTAAGGGGTGTTTGTTTTAGAGTATTTTCCATCAACATCAAACACAGTTGGTAACTCAACTTGTCTCATAAAGCAATTCACATAGATACTGGGATCAGTAGACCTTTGAAGACAGTGTCAATCAAGATATGGTCACTTTGTCCCCTACTGCTCCTAAATTCTGCCGAAGGTTGCCTCCTTCTAGCTGTCTGGCAATTCTAGATCACTAATTAACAACACCTGGGCGAGTGAACTCAGCTTGCCCAATGAGTATACGATGAAATTGAAGTTCATTTCATAAAACCACGTCACAGCCAAAGACGCCCTTCAGAATTAACCTGGTATGATGGGGTTAAATCAAGATGGTAGTTATCGTTTGCTTGTTTAATTCTTGTTGGATCTTCACTATAGATGAGATTTGGGTGGTTCCTTACACAACCCAACAACTGGAAGTCAGGCAAAGAAGACATCCCTGGGTACGTTGAAGCAAGCAATAGAGAAATAGGTTTTAGAAGACATTTGAAAGATCGCTCCCCACATACAGACTCCTTGCACCTGTCTATTTAATGATGCGATTGAACTAGATAGAGTCTGTAGGTCTCTTTCATTAATTAATCAATGCATTAGTTAATCAACTAGACTTCTGGCTGTTCTTCTAGTCCCTAAGCTGGTCCCTGTCCAGTAACTGAATGTGCTGTTCTCCCGGGCTGGGTGCTCACTCAGGATCTTTCCATAGCTCGTTCTTTTTCACCAAAAGGACTTCCTGTGGGCCTCCCAGAAGCCTTCCTGAGAGCCCAGCTTCCTGCAGAGTCCCCTTGCCTCCCCTCCGCTCCCTCGGGATTGCGCACATCCCCATCTGAACTCAGAGTGTATCACACGGTGGGTCTCGTAGAATCGGGTTTGTCACTCCCTTTTGCTCTTGTGCATGGCCACGGCCCCAGCACCAGAAAAACACCCGGCTCCCACTGGGGCCCGGTACTTTTTGGTTGAATGAATGTTCAGAGGATAAAGGTGTCACTTCTGTACCGAACGGATTGTTTACCTGTGTTATGACTAGCTATCTAGCTGTGCTGGTGGTTTTTCAGAATCTGTGGATGTGCTTCTTTTGAAGTGTAGGTTTTGTTTTCTTCAACCTTTTTTTCTTGCAAAATAATGTCAAACTTAGGGGACATTTCGAAGTACAGTACAAAGAACTCTTGTATCCCTTTTGCCCCAATTCATCAGAAGTCATTGACTGTAAACTAATGTTGTGATAGCCGAAAAAAGCTTCATGTGCCTGAAAAGGTGAGTGGTTCTCTTAGATGTGCTGAAAGTTCAGTCTGTCGATTCCATCTGTACCTTGAGACTCTGTGTACCAAACGGAAATGGACAGTGGAACAGAGATCTGGACAGTTCATCGAGGAAGCTGTGCTAGTCCCTCTTTTCTCTTTTCTTGAGTCGCTAAGTTCCCCTGCTCCTGCCCCCGCCCCCCATCTCAGACATGTAATTCTGGGGCACTTGGCTCAACTGGGCGTTGTATGCTTCTAACGTCTGCCAGCAGTCCAGTTCTGCTTCCTCCTATTCCTCTGAGGTTCTCTTCTTCCCTGGCTCCTTTCTTCTCACAGAGAGTCCCAAGACGGAGGTAACAAGCAGCCGGAATAACGATAAAGTAATGGACACATTTATTTTGTTATTATTATCATTATTAGAGATTTTCTTTTTACGTAATCTCTACACCCATCGAAGGACTTGAACTCACAGCCCAGAGATCAAGAGCGGACACATTTGATTCCTACACCCTCTTGGGAAAAATGAAAATGTCGCTGCAGTGATCTTGAAGTTCAGCCGAGCCAGGGGGTGAAGGGCAGCAGAACGCAGGGAAGAGCTGGCATCCAGGGCAGGAAGCACCCTGCTCTGTGCCGGCTACTCCAAAGGCGCAGCCGTGGAGTCTGGAGGTCACGGCCATTGGTAGCTCCCTTGTCTGAACCTAACAGGTAGCGTGCCATCATCGCACACTGCCATTGTTGGTTTCACGCTATTGACACAAGGGGATGAGTTGCCTCATCGCCTCTCCTGTGCAGAAACCGCCACTTGCCGTCTCCTGCACGGGCAAATATTTACCAGCTCTGCCGACATCCAAGTATATCAGCATGATGGAGGCAGACGGCAGTGTGGTCAAGTCAGTCTGGGGTCAGACGCCAAGGGGCACAGGGGTTGGGCATCTCCTTGCTGCGGTGGTGGCAACAGTGGCGGGGGGGGGGGCTTGACTCTTTGGGACTCAGATTGGTGTTGAAATAGCTGTCATCTGTATCATCAGACTTGAAAATAATCTTGGCCTCAGTTACAGATTTGTAGATTCTGTGAATTTCCTGATTGATCAATATCAAGGTCTAAGAAGGGGAAAAAGGGAGAGGGGAGATGAGGAAGGCAGAGAGAAAGGGAAGAAAGGTGCTTGCGGAGGGAGGGGGCAGGCTAAATGACAGATTTGCTTCCTTTTGCTAACTAATGTTCCTGGGCCTTGGGGACATGGGTTGCTTTCCCGACCCAGACTAAAATACGGGAATGGCAGGGTCCCATGGACAGAATCAAACATCTAGATGAAGTGAACCATTAGATTGTTCTTGCACGTGGAAACATACCTTCCGGTAAGAGTGTAGGATCCGGGTAGAGCCCAGAGCCTGAAAAGATGGGAGATCAAAAATCAGGAATACATACGACATTTGTTGAAGCATGCATGAAGGCAGCCCTTGATGTGTAATCTTCACAGTAATCACGAGAGGGTGGTACTCTGATCCCCTCCGGGTAAGAGAGGCTATCTCAGCCAGAAAGGGTCAGCGATCCACCAAAGTCCCCACAGCCAGTAAATGACACGGCCAGGCATCCATTATTGTTGTGACTCCAAATCCTACACTCATTTCTCCCCAGAATCTTTACTGCCCCTTAAACCCAGAGAACAACAGACGTGCGCTGGAAACAAATCTAAGAGCAAACACACTAGGTGAGCCAAAGCGGGGCCAAAGCAGCCCCAGGGGGCAGGTGGTGAGAAGGGCCAGGGGCTGGGAAGGCTGGGTGGGGGAGGCGTTCTTTTCGCCAAGTTCTTTCTGCTCCTCTCTCACCTGAATCCAAACACGCTTTTCTGACGCTCCTGCCGATGATGCGTTATTTTCCTTCGCGCCATGAATACTGTTATCTAACTGGCCATTATTTTCAGCGTCAGTAGGAAAGTTTCTAGAAGCGCTTTCTTATGCTAACACGTCTTACCTCATCTAATCTCCAACAACCCATGCGGTAGATGCTGTGATCTTCCTGCATTTTACAGATGATGAGCCGGGATCTGAGACATGCCCGGTAATTTTTTCTCACCCCTAGCTGGTGGCCGGCAGCACTGGGAGCAGAGCTGAGCCAGTCTCTCTAAGAGGCATGGCCACTGTCTGGGAGCTTTTCCTTGGGGCCCATGGGACCTTTGAAAGTGAACTGACCCGGGTGGTCCAGAAGAGCCCTCTGGTCCATGCCAAGTACTAATTCCTACCTTGAGGACCGCTGATTTCACAGGTAAATTCCACCACCGTCTCATTGGTTTCCATCACGGAATTCGATTCTGTTCCGTCTGCAAAAATGCAATCCAGGAGGTGACCCATCTGAAACGATTACTTCACCTTCTATATTAAGAAATCATTTAGAAAAATTATTTGCCTGAAAGATTCTATTTGCTTCTTAAAAGGCCTATTCTTTCTCACCCCGAAGCACCTTTTCACGACAAGAACCCAGCAACCCGTGTCATATTTGGAACATTTGAATTGGGACAGAATTTTTTACACTGTTTATCATCTGGTGAGGGCTTTAAGGGGAAAGTGTCAACATAAATTTGGAATTTCCTGACTCTTGCAGATTTGAGTTATAATCTTGACATGACTAGAAAGGAAATCTTAAAAAAAAATATTTTAGAGTGTTTTATTGTGGAAATGTCCCCAAACATTTTCATCCCATTTTCCCAGAGAAACCTGACAGTTTGGGGAGGCGGGAAGGAGGGGGGGGGGGAGAGAACAAAACCCAATGGCCACATCCTTGAACTCTTTTGTGTGTTCAGAACAATGTCCAGTTAAAATCAAACAATATTGCTGCTAAATACGTCTAAAATAGTCCTTGGTAAGTACTCCTGCCCTGCTGGAAAAGCTCTATGGGAAGGGCAGTTTGTAGAAGTGATGAGGGCCGAGGGCCTCTCTGAAGTACGAGCCCCGAGGTGGCTAAGCACAGCAAGATACAGTATCTTTCCAATAACCCTGTCATCAGCTCGTTTACTGCCTGGGACTTTAAATCCCCATCTGAGCACAGAGCGAATGCCATCCCTGCACCCAAGTGGAAAACCATCCCCCCCCCCGTCCCCCTCCCCTGCAAGGACTGGGGGTGGGTAAGGCTCATAAAGGAGAAGTCATGAAGTCTGGCTTTCTGGCCAGATTTCCTCTGGAAGGTGAGGTGTGGCCGGCACTGTGTGTGTGTGGACCGCCTGGGAGGGGACACACACCCTGCCTTCAGACGGCAGGACCTCAGCCTGGCCTGCGGCCAAGGAGCCAGACGCCAGGCCCGGGCTCTCAGCGGTGGGAGCGGTCGCTGTGCCGGCTTATACAATGGCATTATCTCAAGCCAACCACGGCTGCAGAAACTCGCAGTGCTTCCTGTCTTTGCAGCACAAACTGTCCGATTTCCAACAGCTTTCGGACACACTCGCTGGCGCTCGGTCGCCAAGCTCGGTGTATAAATGTCTAAAGCCACTTCTTCCTTGGGAGTTGCAGACGCTGCGATGCTGTAATCCATTGTATTTTTATCCCCTCTGGAAGGACTTGCACAATCGTGAGTCACACGGGGAAAGGGATTAACTCTCAAAACATGTATGTGATGTAGGCAACCGCCTGGAGCTTCTTATGGTAGGGGCCGTAGAGGAGTAGAACAGCCTCGAAGGTCATATTGACACCACGTACAACACAGTTTATTCGTGGTGGCCCATCATCTCATTGTGCTTCCCACTCTGGAATCTCTGGGGTCTTCTTGTACAAGGAAAGCCTCGGGACAGAAACGCCAAATCTGGGTGAATGTGATGGGGAGAGCTTCCTTTTAAAATCTAGTAATTACTGGGGCGCCTGGGTGGCTCAGTCTGTTGAGCGGCCGACTTCGGCTCAGGTCACGATCTCGCGGTCCGTGAGTTCGAGCCCCGCGTCGGGCTCTGTGCTGACAGCTCAGAGCCTGGAGCCTGTTTCAGATTCTGTGTCTCCCTCTCTCTGACCCTCCCCCGTTCATGCTCTGTCTCTCTCTGTCTCAAAAATAAATAAACGTTAAAAAAATTTTTTTTTTTAAATCTAGTAATTACTTTCCGTGTATTTCAACTGCGTTTGCTCAAAATGGTGATGGAACTCTCAAACACAGCCCTTGGATTAAATTATAAAAATTTTAAAAGCCATTAAAACCCTGGTACTACCAATGTGTCAAACAGGATGAGAAAAACTTGTTTTTAAAAAATTGTTTTTATTTGTTTGGCTTTCTTGGCTTAGGAATATTGCAGTTAGATTATTGAATAGGTGACCAAGTCTCTCAAACGACGTGCCTATGCCAGAAGGCTGAAAACATTTAGCAACCTGCTCGCAGAAATCGGGGGTTTAATTCAACAGTTACCAGAAATGCTCTTAAACCTTCTGCTTCCAGGTCAGGAAGTTTTTGGCAGGTCGTGGACTTCTGCTACGGGGTGTGCTGTGTAAGGAGTGTTGTTGGCCCAGGCTGGCTTCGCGGGGAGCTGAGCCCTCTGCTCTGTGCTTCATGGGAATCCCCGCTAACAGAGCAAAACCCAGTTGCGGTGGACGTGGGCATCGACAGCTTCAAATCGTGTGTCAGATAGCTTTGCTTCATTTACGAATGACGATGCTTCTCTCTGGCCCTTGCTTTCGTGGAAACGGGCAGGCTTTCCTGGCCAGGATGCAGGAGGGTGCTGGCGAATGTTTAACAACCAGCAACAGACAACCCTGGTGGGAGGCATTCATCATGGCTTTTAATGAGATGAGCCTAGAGATGTAGAATTTTTTTTTTCCAAATATTACACTTATTTATTTTTGAGAGAGGGAGAGAGACAGAGCATGAGCAGGGGAGGGGCAGAGAGAGAGAAGGAGACAGAATCCGAAGCAGGCTCCAGGCTCTGAGCTGTCAGTATAGAGCCCAACACGGGACTCGAACTCACGGACTGTGAGATCATGCCTTGAAAAGAAGTCGGACGCTTACCCGACTCAGCCACCCAGGTGCCCCGAGGCGTAGACTTTTTTAACTATGAAATGTTTCAAGCATATAGGAAAACGTAGGGAATCACACATTAAGTGTTCACGTGCTCACCAACCTGCACATTTTGTGATAGTGACATCAGAATTGTCTTTTAAAGAAAGAGTGAGGACCACTCTCCGGCCTCCTTCCCCTTTCTCTCTGCACAGAGGTGATTGCCTTCTGAACTTTGGTCTTTTCCTTCTCTGCCTGCAGCTCAGACGTTATTCAAGCACTCACCGCTGTGTGAAGGCTGCTGTCTGTCCTTGATGAGTCAGTACGGGTTTTTCAGCGTTTTGAATGCTCTTGCCTCCCTGTTTCCAAACGTGTGTTTGTAGGCACGATATGTAATACTGCTTTGTGTGTTTTAAAATTTGAAAATGCATGGTATTACGATGCACGTAACCTTTCTGATAAGTTTTCTTGAGGTATAGTCCACATCCTGTATAAATCATCTATTTCAAGCACACAGTTTAATCGTTTTTTTAATGTCTTCACAGAACCGCACCACAATTGACTTTAGAACATTTTCGTTACCCACCTCCAAAAAACCCTGCACCAATTACCAGCCACTCCCCCTTCTCCCCAGCACCCCCCACCTCCCAGACCTCAGCAACCACACATCTGCTTCTCGTCTCTGCGGACTTGCCTGTTCGTTTCACATAAACGGCATTATATCTGGGACCTTTTTTGTCTGACGTCTTTTATGCAACATAACATCTTTCCGATTCACCCATGTTGTTCGGGTGTTGGTGCTTTATGCCTTTTTACGGTCTACCATTTCGCCGTATGGAGGTATCGCTTTTTATTTTAGTCACCTATCGATGGATATCTGTTTTTTCCCCCACTTTTTGGCTATTATGAATAATGCTGCAAATGAACATTTCTGTACCAGTGTTTGTGTGAACATGTTTGAGTTTGGCGGTAAGTGTCTAGAGCAGACTTGCTAGGTCGTAGGGTAGCTCTATGTTCACTCTTTTAAGGAGCTGCTAGACTTTCCCAGACAAGCCGCATCACTTTACATTTCCACCTGCAGTGTATGAGGGTTTCAACCTCTCCATATCCTTGTCAACACTTGTTACTGGCTGATTTCTTTATTTTGGCCATCCTAATGGGTGGTGTGAACTGGTTTTGATTTGCATTTCCCTAATGACTAATCACGGTGACATTGAGCTGTGACATCTTTTCATCCGCTTACTGGCTATCTTTTGATTTTTGCAGTATAAGAACTCTTTACACAGCTTATTTTATTTTAAATGTTTATTTATTTATTTTGAGAGAGACCGAGAGAGAGAGAGAGAGAGAGAGAGAGAGAGAGAATCCCAAGCAGGCTCCCCACCGTCAGCGCAGAGCTCTCGATGCGGGGCTCCAACCCATGAACTGTGCGATCACAATGCGAGCCGGTATCGAGAGTCAGACGCTTAACCAACTGAGCCACCCAGGCGCCCCTCCTGAGGTATGTTTTTAAGTGTCTATTGGGTAAATACCTAGGAGTGGAAAACCTGGGGTCTGAATGCATACTGTAGGGTTTATTAGATATTGTCACATACTCTTCTTTCTCATAAACAGTGTATTAGAGGTCTCCATTCGATAATACTTGGTATTGTTCGACATTTAAATTGTAAGTATTTGGGGGCGCCTGGGTGGCGCAGTCGGTTAAGCGTCCGACTTCAGCCAGGTCACGATCTCGCGGTCCGTGAGTTCGAGCCCCGCGTCAGGCTCTGGGCTGATGGCTCAGAGCCTGGAGCCTGTTTCCCATTCTGTGTCTCCCTCTCTCTCTGCCCCTCCCCCATTCATGCTCTGTCTCTCTCTGTCCCAAAAATAAATAAACGTTGAAAAAAAAAATTAAATTGTAAGTATTTAGATGAGTATGAAATCGAATGTTGGCACTGTCTTAAAACGTGGTCTTTACTGATTGTCAAACGATGGTGGCCTGCGAGGGCCAGAAAAGCTGCTGGTGCTGTTTCGTTATTTGTAACACAGAGTTAAGAGATTGTGGCAATAATATGTCCTTGTGAATCGACAGCCGTGGAGACCCCCCGGTAGAAGTGGAACAACATGAATACGTGTGCAGAATGTTTGTAGGGCCCCTCTGCATAGCCTTAGTTGGCCGTATAACACCACTGACTACGTAGACTAGACTAGACGTAGCGTAGAGCATTTTTTAAATCTGCAGTATGAACTTTTGCTATTGTTTAGTGTAAAGTTCTAGAGCTTATTAGAACAAGCCGTTTGCAGCTTCTTTAGCCCCTGGAAGCCCTTGTAAGAGCAAAATAGATTCCATTCCCACTTTTGGTTCCCAGCCTTTGCTTAGCCTTGTAGCTAATAATTCCAATTCCTTCGGCAACCCAACTATATAATAAGTTGTTTTTAAGCATAAGTCAGTGTCACATAATATTTATGCAAATAAGAACATTTTAGTGGCAAATAAAGGTTTCTTTTTTCTTTACTAGAGTTTGATTCAAAAGGAGACCTAAGAAGAAGTCTCAACTTGCATTGTGAGGGCTCTAAAATTTCAATCGTGTTTTCAGCTGAGTTTCTTGTATGAGTGTTGATCTGTGGTTTTAACATGCATAGGTAGAACCTACAGGGTAAAACAAGCAAACAAAAAACGAATAATAAAGCGAGGAACCTTCTAATGGAAGAAGCTTCATAAATGTTGGGTCCCATAATTACAAAACTGCTGCTTTAAAGTGTATTTTAACAGACAGGTTCTCTCACAGGTTCTCTCACAGTTATGGTAACACTGTGCTCAGCCTTTCACACATATTCATCATATCATTTACTCCTTACCAAAACCTAAGAGTCAGACATTACCTCACTTAACCCGGCTTTAGCTGTTTGTTAGAATCTTCCACAGATTTAGCTAGTGATATTAATTTAGGCTCTGAAAATAAACGAAACTTTGGAGCCTTTGGCTATTTCCTTCCAGCAAATTTGCAAAAGCCAAGACGATTCAAGAGTTTCATTAAAGACAGCTGATCCTCTTAGCAGTGCACATGGAGCATTCTCCTTCAGAGAAAAAAGGTAAAGTCAGGAAATCCTGGGATGTTCTGTCTAAATTCTACTTCACTGAAGTGGTGACAGATTAAAGTTCAGCCTCAAAGTTATTTTTCACTGGAAATTGGGTAGACTCCAGTTTGCACCAGATTTTTTTGGCCAGACTTTTTTATCCCTCTGGGCAGAGCTCAGGGCTCTCTATGTAGTTGATGGAATCTTGCCCACGAAAGGCTCAAAAGAGGGATGGAGGGTGTGGAGAGGAGAGGTTCTGACCCCTGTCCCCAAGCCAGTGATGGTCGGCGGTTTCATAGGCTTTGTATCCAAGTGAGTGCAGATGGGCTGTTGGCCAGACATGGAACCGTCACACCACGCAGGAAGGGATTCAGAGTTGACCAGGGACAAAGATGTCTTCTTTCACAGGCCCTTCAACTTGTCCTGGTGTTATCTGCCTCTTACGCAGCTATTATGAAATTCAGAAGACGTCTAGCTAGCATTTTATCTTTGTCACACGTGAGCTCTGTGCTTCAAATTAGGGAAAATAATAGAACCATCCCATGGCAATTATACTTTAATAACAAAAATTAAAAAAAATAGTAGTATTCAACAGGGCTAATGTGAAGATTCAGTGAGATAATATAGTGCAGGAAAGGTGCCTGGAAAACAGGAAATGCGTCATAATTGTTAGATAGGACTACGCTTGTATTATTATTATTTTTTCAACGTTTATTTATTTTTGGGACAGAGAGAGACAGAGCATGAACGGGGGAGGGGCAGAGAGAGAGGGAGACACAGAATCAGAAACAGGCTCCAGGCTCTGAGCCATCAGCCCGGAGCCCGACGCGGGGCTCGAACTCACGGACCGCGAGATCGTGACCTGGCTGAAGTCGGACGCTCAACCGACTGCGCCACCCAGGCGCCCCTACGCTTGTATTATTAATAGTGATACATACAATAAGGTCAGAGGAAAATAAATTCATTCTTCATGTATACAGAATGTTGTTTGGCTGCACCTTTAAGCTTTTCTCTTTTTTAGGATTTTCGGTTTTATTTATTTATTTTTAAGTAGGCTTCATGCCCAGCACAGAGCCCAATGCAGGGCTTGAACTCGTGAGCCTGAGATCGAGGTCTGAGCTGAGATCAAGAGTCAGATGCTTAGCTGACTGAGCCCCCCAGGCACCCCTAAACCTTTCAACTTTTTAGAGATCATTTTGATACATCCAGTTAGAGGGACCATCAATGTAGGTCTTCTCCATGCATGGCCATCAACTTAAAAATAAAGAAGAGTAATTTTACATACCATATAAAAATGTAGCTTTAGTAGGTGGTTTGTAAATCTGAATAGTTTTTACTGTTTCAGGACATACCTATTGATGCAGAAACAGTCTCTGGATTTATCTTAATATTAAAAAATCAGAAAGCACATATGCTACTATACCAACATGGCAAAAATTTTGAAATATCATAAAAAGTCTGAGATAAAAACCACAAAAATATTATTTTACTGGATTCACACTACAGAGTCTGGATTTTTAACTTCGTGGCTATTTTTTGACTTATACAATTAAGAAATGGCCAAGTCAAGGGGCACCTGGGTGGCTCAGTCGGTTAAGCGTCCGACTTCGGCTCAGGTCATGATCTCCCGGTCCGGAGTTCAAGCCCTGCGTCGGGCTCTGTGCTGACAGCTCGGAACCTGGAGCCTGCTTCGGATTCTGTGTCTCCCTCTCTCTGCCCCTGCCCCACTCATGCTCTGTCTCTCTCTCTCTCTGGCAAAAATAAATACACATTAAAAAAAAAAAAAAAAGAAATGGCCAAATCAACATTTAAGTAAATAGGGTTTCAAGCAATATAGGATTAATTTTCCCCATTTTTTTTTAAAATCAACCAAGAGAATTCAGAACACCATACACACACACACACACACACACACACACACACACAGTCCCCCCTCCCCCAAATTAAAATCGACCTGGATAGTGCCATTTCAGAGCACGATTGTAGCAAATCTAAGTTTTACCTAAATAAATAATTCTCTATGACTTAGGGTAGTTATTACACAATTATGAACCATCACCAAAACTTACATTGTTTAAGAGTAAGTGACTTTCTTTTCAAGAAGTGGCTCACGAATGTTTTCTTAAGTAAATTATAATGATAAATCGCCAGTAGTATCTTAAACAAATATCTTCTAACATTTTCCCCTTGATTTCCATGCCCAAGGTGAACAATTTATTTTAGGAGGATTATTTCTGCTGACAAGGAAGTTAAGAAAAAAAATCACTCAGCTGAAGAAGGTTTCCTGATAATCACGGAATCTTTGAAAGCTTGGCCCTGGATATCATTAGATGACAGTCTCACCTCAGGGTCCCCTCACCGGGAGGAAACCCGGGTGAGCACTGAGTCTCCTTATTACTGGAGGGCATGCCTGCCAACACAGACCATTTTGGAAGACGGGAAATGTAAATAGAAGCATAAGTAGCCACCGACAAGGTTCAGGAAATAGCAGTAAGGGAGTCACCAAGGTCGTCATATCTCAGGTTTTTTGATTTGGGAGGGGATATGAAAAAGCAGGAACTATCCTTTGGCCCTTCATGAAATGGGAATATTTGCTGGTCCAACTAGTGGAAAAACACCATGCTTCAAAAGTTTCCAGAGAGTAACAATGAAAGCTATGATTTGATGAGGCGTACAAAAAAAATTTTTTTTTCTATGTAGCCAAGTGTGCAAATCGTAAATATCTAGCTTGACCCATTTTTCTCTCTCAGTCGAATTGTGGTAAAAATATACATGGCACAAAATTTACCACCGTAGCCATCTTTGAGTGCGCACTCCGGTCTACACATTGTTGGGGAACCACCGCCACTCTCCGCCTCCAGAAGTTTTTCAGCTTCCCAAAATGAAACGCCACACCCATTCGACACTGGCTTCCCATTTCCCCTCCCCCTAGGCCTGGACGGCCACCGGGCTACCTTCCGTCTCTCTGAATTTGACTCCTGTAGGTGTAAGTCATCTGAGTGGACCCCTACAACATATGTCTTTCTGTGCCTGGCTTATTTCATTTAGCATAATGTCTTTGATGAATTTTATCAAATTGAAACCCTTGCATAACCGGTGAGCTGACGAAGAAACACGACATTGCCAGAACCAAAGAGGCCCTTGCGGCCCTTCTTTTTTGGTACCTGCTACCCTTGCGTGATCATGAGGGCGAACATGTCCATGGTCAATGACAAGAGTGAGACAGAAGAGAGAAGACCAAGGTTTCTGCCTCTCGTCTCCCCAGTAGGAGAAACTGCATATCTGGTCTGTTTTGGACATGAGGCTTTAGCCTACCTGCCAAGAAAAAGCTTGGAAACTGTTGGCTTAGAAAATGTTCATACTTCCACACCCAGATTGTCTGGAAAAGTGCCTTGGGTTTGCCCTTATTCTGCTAACTCCCACTTTTGTGACTCTGTTTAGACAGCATCTCCTTCAGGAAGCCTTTTCTAATTGCTCATTGGTGACTTCCTGCCAAAATGTGGCATAGCCATACGATGGAATATTATGCTGCCTTTAAAAGGAAAAAAATTCTGTCATGCTGAAACATGAATGAACCTTAAGAATGTTCTGCTAAGCAAAATGAGCCAGTCACAGAAGGGCATACACTGTATGATTCCACTCATATGAGGTATTTAAGCAGCTCTTAATTACACAGAAGCATCATTACACTGTCATCATAAGAGTTAGTATGCATACTTCATTCTATTTATTTTTTTTATAATTTTTTAATGTTTATTCATTTTTTAAAGACAGAGAGAGACAGAGCACAAGCAGGGGTGGGGTGGAGAGAGAGGGGGGCACAGAATCTGAAGCAGGCTCCAGGTTCTGAGCTGTCAGCACAGAACCTGACGCGGGGCTCAAACTCACAAACTGCGAGATCATGACCTGAGCCTAAGTTGGCCGCTCAACCGACTGAGCCACCCAGGAGCCCCTTCATTCTCTTTTTTATCTGAAAGAAATTACTTACAAATCTTTCACTTTTACACTTCCTGATCTAGAAACAAAAACCCACATAGTTTAATTAGATAAAGGTATAAAATATACATGAACTTTTACAAAGAAACAAGCCAAGTTTTTTTTTTCTTTTTGAAGCTAGAGTAAGTAACAATAGATAAAAACATATTTCCCATATCCCTAATATGTCTGACCTTTATTTGAACGCCATTCTCTGAGTTGTGGGGATTTACTATACATTCTTTTACTCTCGGTTGCAAGAAAATCTTGAAACATGGAAGCCAACAGTAGGTGAAGTCCAAAGTTTCCCTTTGTTAATTCCCCAAATGTCTGCAAGTAAGTTACTCTCTGATGGTGTCCTTTACATCCAAAAAGTGAGCATCTTTCCTCTTGTTGGTTTGTTTGTTTATTTATTTAATATAAAAAAATGTTTTTTAAGTTTATTTATTTTGAGAGAGAGATAGAAAGTGAGTGGGATAGGGGCAGAGAGAGGGGGAGAATCCCGAGCAGGCTCCGCATTGTCAGCGAGAATCCCGAGTGCGGCTGGAACCCAAGAACCATGAGATCCTACCCTGAGCTGAGATCAAGAGTCAGATGCTCAACCAACTGAGCCACCCAGGTGCCCCCTTCCTCTTGTCGTATAAGAAGCTATCCACAAAACCAAGGGAAGTCCCCCAAATCTACCTTTCCTTTAACTTTGGATCGTGAGTCAACAGAAAAGATATCAAGTCAGATGAACAGGCTAAAATATTGAACAGACTCCTCATAACTATTCTCACAAACACAATGAAACTTTGAAAAGCCACAATTTGAATATTATTAGAAAACTCGTTGTGGCCTGATCACAAGACATTTAAAAAAAATTAATTAGAATTATGGATGATTTTTGTCCCCTCCTTTTTATTTGTCAGATTTTTTTAAATGCTAACTTCAGATTCTTTTTATCACCACCTTATGCTATTTGAGAGTACGCTGTAAACAAATGAACTCACTTCATTTCGTTCCTGTGCAGGAAGCTAAAGTCAAGCCGGTGGAAACCGCAGTGAGCTGCGTGTACACGGTTTTATCGGCACCTACTCTACTGTTCACTTTGTAGCTGCCTTGGGATGGGTAGGCGTAGCTCTTGTTTTCTCAGATACGAGAGCAATGAAATTGACCCAGACTTACCCAGCTTCCAGGAAATGGGCAAGTGCTCTGGTGAGAGGCAGGTACGGGAGGCGAGAACAAAAATAGGAACCGAGCAGATTGGGCACCAGATCCAATTTTCACCATAGTCGAATGGAGGAGAATGACAACCCAGGCGATTACCTGCAGTGTGATCGTAGTTATGACCTAGGTAAGCCCAGACTGATGGGTTCCAGAAAGGCACCTCACCCAGGCTTGAGTTGGGGAAGTGGGGGTTACAGAAACTCTGCTGGAAGACGACATGCCCAACTGGAGTGGAGAAACATGTTCTGGGCCAAGGGAACAGCACGCGAGAGTCTCCGAGGGAAGAGGGAGCAGAGCAAGTTGAGGGAATGCAGATTGTCCAGGAGGATGGGAGGGGAGGACGGGATGTGGCGAAGTGGAAACATCTAAGGCCAGGAGGAGGATGATCATGGAAATTATCTACTGGAGCCAGCAGCTGGACTTCGTCTAAGGCTCTCCGAGGTCCTTGAAATGCATTCAGCAGACAGAACGTGATCAAGAGGACTCTTAGGAAGAGTATCCTGCAGTGATGAGGAGGGAAGATCGGGAGGTGCATGCAGCAGAAAGGAAGTGTGTCGAAAATCGGGTAGTCCTCAGGCGATCAATCCTGATGGCCTGTTGGGCAAAGCTGAACGCTTGGCCCTTGCGGGGCAGCCGCAGGGGCAATGCACGGCCCCTGGCCCCAGCTGCCCTTCCGAGGGGTGGGTGAGGTGCTATCCCCCAACCTGGGAAGAAGCAGGTCTGGCAGGGGGGATGTAAGCTCTGGTTTGGATGTGTTGGGTTTGCTGTGTCTGCAGTGTGTCTGGCTCTAGGACAGATGGTCAAGAGCCGCTAGGAGGGCTCTGAGAGAGCAAACAAAACCGGTGATGCATGAGCTATGCGCAGGAAGGGAAACTCTGGTGGGGAATGAGATCGCTCAGAGAAAGGCCACCGCGTGGGGAACTGGCCCAGGACCGCACTCTCAGGAACAAGGAACGTTTGAGGAGTGAGCAGAGGTGAGGGCAGTGAAGAAGGCTGACACCGAACGCTCGCGTCCAAGAGGCAGGAGAATGAGGACCCAGCGTGGTCAAGGCGAGCCGTGGGCAAGGAGCTTCCTGCCCTTCCCATCCCTCTTGGGCAGCTAGGGTTTGCACAAGCCCGAGCAAAGCCAGGGACTGTTGGGGAAAGGGCTGTGGTCCGGAGGCAGGCTGGGTGCTGGGTCCCACCTGGCTGGCTGCAGCACCCCTGCGTCTGGAGCCCGGTGTTGCCAACCCAGCGGGGGAGCAGTTCAGTGCTTGGTGCCCACCGGAAGCTGGCTGGGAGGTTGCCAGGCGTTGGCCGTGGGAGCGCTTAGACCGGGGCCTGGCTGGCTCGCCTGTTCAGGAAGCCTCCGCTGGTAATGTTAGTGACACACGTGGATCTGTTTTAGGAGAATATTCTCTAACATTGGGCCTGTCCTGTAAACTCCTAATTCTGTTTGGCTCTAAAAGTAATTACCATACTTCATAGCCGTTTATGAAACTATATTAAAATTAAGCAGGGAACTCACAATCTATTTCTTTTTCAAACACTAGAGTTTGGTTTTTAGAAGTAAGAAATATGTCCATTTCTTAAAGTACCGTAGACTTTCTTCACTCGCCTGTTCAGAAGTCAGAATCTAATCACCCCTTATCTGATGAACTGAAAGAAGAAAAATATCATAATAAGGCTATATTAAAATCCAGGGATTCTGCACTGAATAACTAGAGTTTCTTCTTTCAGCGATTACATAAATCTTCTTTTACAAGCAACATAACTACTGAACTTTATTTTTTATTTTTATTTAAAAAAAAATTTTTTTTAACGTTTATTTATTTTTGAGACAGAGAGAGACAGAGCATGAATGGAGGACGGGCAGAGAGAGAGGGAGACACAGAATCGGAAACAGGCTCCAGGCTCCGAGCCATCAGCCCAGAGCCTGACGCGGGGCTCGAACTCACGGACCGCGAGATTGTGACCTGGCTGAAGTCGGACGCTTAACCGACTGCGCCACCCAGGCGCCCCAGACTTCCAGTAATCGAATAAGTCACGGACATGAAAAGTACAGCCCGGGGAATATAGTTGTCATAATGATGTCTGGTGACTGATGGTCGCTACTTTATCACGACGAACACGGAGCAATAACGTATAGAATTGTCAACTCACCAGATTGTACACCTGAAGCTACTACAACACGTCAATAGTAAATACTTAATGAATAATATTATTTATTTCAACAATAAATAAAAGGGGAAACGAGCCATAGAGTGACTTGAGAAAGAGCTTTCTGACCGAAATGGCAATGTCTTAACGTGTTGCCACCGGCACAGCATTGCTTGTGAGGCCCAGGCCTCCAGAGATGTGTGCGCCATTAAAACAGGCTCTAAAAAAAGAGATGAAAAGGCTCGGAGCCACTGCAAGACCGTCTGTGACATATTTAATCCTGGGCAACCTTTCCAGCAAGGTTCCGGCAGAGCTTGAGGAATTTGGCCCCCTCAAATCACGGGACTTTCCACATCACTCTGGTGATAAAAGGAGGTAGTTTTTTGTTTTTTGTTTTTTTTCCTGAACGCATAGGCAGAGCTAGATTCCTACGCCCATAGAGAGGAAGGAGAAACACTCGGGTGTCTACACAAGCCAGAGCACCGGATACGGATACAGCACCAGCCCAGATGGATGGGGCATTCCATTTCTCCACAAAAGCTGAGCTAAGAAAAATGTCAGGTCGATAATGAGGAAAGACTGGGAGGAAACGTAATACAGGTGAGTCGGGTCTCCTTGAGGAGATTTCACAGCAGCGAGACTGGTGGGCAGGGCAGTGGAAGATCGACATTTTTTATTGACCAGCTACCATATCCTGCGTGTGGTGCTCAGTGCTTTATGCCTATTATGACATCCTTGCAAGAGAATGAGTAGAGCTTTCCCCCTGGGAAGAGTGCCACAGTCCTATGGCTGGTTAACAGACATCAACATTCAACAAAACTTGGCAGTGAAATTATTTGCAGAAGCTATCATAAGAGTGCTTTTCTTTGTCTCAGATTGTTTTGTAGGACCTTGGAGTTTAATAACAGAGACCCAGATGCCTAATCCGTCCAGCTCGGTCTTGTGCCTGACTCACTGGATGGCCTTCGTGAAATCATTCTCCATCGGTGAGTGCATTTCCTTGCTGCTAAGACAAAACTAAAAATACGTATTGTCTTCAGGGGTTATGGTAAGCACTGGCTGAGTAATTTTTGCTAAGAAATTGCAACTTTTTCAAGTATAGAGGAGAGAAAAAGATGTATTTCATCATACAGGAAATCTTTTTGGGAGTTGCCCTATCCTAAAGTGATACAATATAACAGAAAAAACTTTCTACAACCTCTAAGCTTCATTAGACCACGGGACACAAAGTGCCGTAATTCTCGTGCTTTCTGATGCTGGCCAAGACACGGCCAAGACAGTTGCAAGAAGCAGTTCAGTTGTTCAAGACACGGTCAGTCGTTGAAGACACGGTGTGCGGGGGGGAGAGCAGTCTTTTTCTGTCCTGCTCTTCACACGCGGGGCGGGTCCCCCATGGACCTGGTCCAGCCGGGCCAGACATCTCTCATGTGTCTGTGCTCCCAAAGTGTACTCTTTCCCAAGTGCTAAGCCCACCGGCAACTTTTCTTTGGAATTTATATGACTCCGTGTTTTGGCTGCTACAAATCTAGTTTTATAAAGTGCTGGGTTTTCTAATTTTTTAAAACAAATTTTTAATGTTTATTTAGTTTTGAGAGACAGAGACAGAACACGAGCAGGGGAGGGGCACAGAGAGGAGACACAGAAGCTCAAGCAGGCTCCAGGCTCTGAGCCATCAGCACAGAGCCCGACGCGGGGCTTAAACCCACGAGCCGTGAGATCGTGACCTGAGCCGAAGTCGGAGGCTTAACCAACTGAGCCACCCAGGCGCCCTTGAGTTTTCTAATTTTAAGCAGGAAAATTCTGCCCCACTCGCTTGGTATTTTCTATGATTTTATTCATCTCCCTTTAATTTGAGTGACGGAGTCTAGCGGCTAAGAAGGTTTTGAGAGACAACTCAGGATAGTAGAAAAAGCCTAAAATGTGGAAGCCAGGAGAGGAATCCCGACATTGCTACCAACTTTCTTACGGCCTTGGATGCATTCCTCAGATCTTTGAAATTCAGGGTTTTTTGACCATCCGATGGGGAGAATGATATTGACCTTGTAGAGTTGTTGTAAGGGTTAGAGATCTTTGATAGATTTGCTTTATGAAACAAGCATATATTGAGTACCAAGTTCCTTACGTGGAAATATGGCTGCAAACAAGACAAATAACCAGCTCTTATACAGCCAGAGTTTCAGTGGGGAGCTATATCTAAAGTTACTGGGTCTAGAACTCGGGCAAACAGTCCATAGACACGGTGGGCACCTCCATATTGGATGCCAGTGAGTTCTTCCTTTATCCTCCAGACACAGGACAAAGGGACATTTTGAGGGGTCATCTGGTCCTCCTGTTGCTTCCATTTTCACGACTTATTCGGACAGCAGTTACTGAGCAGCTGGATCCCACGTGCACAGGCTTCCTCCAGCACTAGGAACACGGAAGTGATCGGGCTGTGGCCTTGGTCTCAGGGCTGACAGTCGGGGAGAGAGACAGGCAGTTACCCTTCAGTGTGCTGGGGACTGTGGGGTCCTTTGGAGGGGGAGTGCTTCCCAGAAGGGTCTGGGAACTAAGTCTTGAAAGATGAAGGGGATTTGGCACAACGAGGCGTGGTCGGGAGGGTAGAGAAGGTGCTCAAGATAGAGAGGACCGAGGCCAAGGCTTGGAGGGCACAGGGTCCTTGCTGTCTTGGGGGCAGTAGAAAATAATTCAGTATGAAGTACAGGGTGTAGGGACGGGGTGGGGAGAGATAAGGGGTGCCGGATACACGAAGAGAGCTCAGCCTCACACGTGTGCTGAGGAAGTTAAAACCTCTTACACGAGCCTGAGATTTTTGGAGAAGAGGTCAAACTGGAGACTCAGTGACACTGGCCAGAGGTTGAACCAGGGCACTGGTCATCAGGAGAGTCAGGCAGTAATGTTTGAGGAGGTGGACAGCCCAGTGGAGAGCGACTGGGGTGAGGAGTGGTGGGAGGGCAGACCTGGGTCCCCCCAAGGAGGACGGCCAAGCCATGGACCTGGGGAGGGAGGGAGCGCAGTCTTTGATGACAAAGGCCGCCTCGAGCTCTTGCTAGCCCCGTGGCCCCAGGAAAGTTACTGAACTCTCTGTGCCTCAGACCCTTCATCTAAAAGCGAGCATGATGATAGGGGCGCCTGGGTGGCGCAGTCGGTTAAGCGTCCGACTTCAGCCAGGTCACGATCTCGCGGTCCGTGAGTTCGAGCCCCGCGTCAGGCTCTTGGGCTGATGGCTCAGAGCCTGGAGCCTGTTTCCGATTCTGTGTCTCCCTCTCTCTCTGCCCCTCCCCCGTTCATGCTCTGTCTCTCTCTGTCCCAAAAGTAAATAAACGTTGACAAAAAAAAAATTTAAAAGCGAGCATGATGATAGTAGAACCTCATAGGGTGTTGCGTTGTTATGTGGCTTAAAGAAAATAAGGCATGTAAGGCACTCAGAAGGGTGTCTGGAGTGTCCCAAGTCCTCAGGAGGTGCCAGTTAGGGGACACAGCAAGATGGAGATTCTTGGAGGAGAAAGAGGGCTCAGGAGGACCAGGGGGTTTCCTTCTGTTTCCCATGACAAGAGGTTGCTTCAAGACTTTAAGAACAGCATTTCGGTCACCTTGTCAAAGGAGGTAAACTCCACAACGGAGGCTGCCTCGCCGGCTGCCAGCTGCGCAAAACCCGGGACAACTCTCTCTGAACAGATTTGTGGAGTCCGGGACACCTAAGACAGCGGACCCCACATCCGCTTCAGGGCTCGAGCAAGAGAAACGTAAGTGAAAACGTTCAGGCCGTAGATCCCTGTGGGGGGTTCAGTCTTCATACGAGGTCGGGGACCAAGCGGGGTCCTGGTGAGATGGTGAAGCACGTGCAGTTTGTTTTTACCCAAACTGCTACCAACTTCTCTGATGTTTTTCGAAAGACATCTTTTTTATTTTTTTAAATGTTTATTCATGTTTTAGAGAGAGAGACAGACAGAGTGGGAGCAGGGGAGGAGCAGAGACAGACAGGGACACAGAACCCGAAGCAGGCTCCAGGCTCCGAGGTGTCAGCACAGAGCCCGACGCGGGGCTCAGACTCATGAACCGCGAGGTCGTGACCTGAGCCAAAGTCGGACGCTTCACCGACTGAGCCACCCAGGCGCCCCTCAAGATCTATTTCTTTTAAGTTTTTTCACGGCACCAATGAATAATAAATTCTTAGTGGCTCATTTAAAAAGTAAACATACCCTAGGAGCACTTGGGCGGCTCAGTCAGTTAAGCATCCGACTCTCGATTTCAGCTCAGGTCCTGATCTCAGGGTCGTGAGTTCGAGCCCCGTGTTGGGCTCCGTGCCGGGTGTGGATCCTGCTTAAGATAATCTCTCTCTCAAGGGGAGGCTGTCTCCCCTTCTGCTGCACTCTCTCTCAAAGAAGTCGACAAGTTATTAATTAATTAATTAAAATAAAAGTATACACACCCTAAACGGGCAATTGATGACCAAGGCATTTCGAAATCAGCCTGCCCCTCCTCTCACCAAACGACTGGGTTTTCCACGCTAGCAAGTCAGAGAGCTCTGCTTGCCTCAGACGGGCACCGCTGTTCATGAAACACTTGAATCTGGTTCTTGCTCTCCGTGCTTATGTCTGCCTTCCTTCTGGATGCATCCAACCCTCTGACCTCCTTGACCCGATGACCTTATTCTCTGCTGGGCCACGGCTTCCCGTTCTCACGGTGCAGAATGTGAAGTCTGAGCCTCGTTATCTTTTGAAACTGTTCCACCTCGAAAATCATGAATCAGACATCCTCCTTGCTGGTCACAAACTTGCCACTGCAGCTTCTTGCACAAAGGTCCCCGGCGCAAGTGTCCCTCTGGCTGTGGGTGGCGTGCACACCTCCCCCTTTCTCTCCGTTAGCGGGCCTCTCTGCTCTATTAATGTTCCCGAGATCCAAGTTGGTTCTGGCCCCCATGACACAACCACGTTTCTGGTAAGCTCTCTTGCCCTCCCTTTGCTACATATGCCCGGCAAATTCAATTCCTTGTCTGTTTTTCGTTTTTCTAGTTTACTTATTTACTTTGAGAGAGAGAAAGAGAGAGCAAGCAGAGGAGGGGCAGAGAGAGAGAGAGAGAGAGAGAGGGAATCCCAAGCAGGCTCCACCCTCCCAGCGAGGAGCTGGATACAGGGCTCGAACCCATGAACCCGTGACATTATGACCTGAGCTGAAATCAAGAGCTGGACAGCTAATCAACTGAGCCACTCGGGCACCCCTAGCGGAGTCAATTCTTTTTTTTTCTTTTAACGTATTTTTAATGTTTCATTTATTTTTGAGAGAGAGAGAGACAGAGACAGAGTGCAAGCAGGGAAGAGGCAGAGAGAGAGGGAGACACAGCATCCAAAGCAGGCTCCAGGCTCCGAGCCATCAGCACAGAGCCCGACGCGGGGCTCAGATCCACAAACCGTGAGATCATGACCTGAGCCGAAGTCGGACGCTTAACCGACTGAGCCACCCAGGCGCCCCATGGTGAATTCAGCTCTGAATGAACTCAACCATAGCCATTCTCTGGCCTTGACCAGGCTGCTGAGTGTCACCACTGGGAAGCTCCCCAGCTAGGCGGATGGTGAGCGCTATATGCCTTTGATCACCAACCACAGGGGTACTCCCTTTTCCTGGCAATCTCTCTATGCTTCTCTCAAAACACTTTTCACAAATGTTCCGTCTCCTTCAATCTCAAATATGCCCCGCCTCTCCCTGACTTTGCTTCATATTTCACAAAGAGATAGAAATACCAGACAAGACCTTTCTCGACTTCGTGCCATCAAATCGACACCACCACCTGCATCGGCCCTGGTTTTCCCCTCCTCTCGATAGAACTGAGTGGCCATTTCCCCTTTAACAGAGACTTATTTTCCATCCTGCCCTGGACCGAAGGTACTGAGAAGTGATTTATGGTTGCAGAGACGTGGTGCTTACTGGCGACCCCGATGGAAGCCATATTGAAGTGGAAAAAGAAGGAGCCAGAAGGTGGAGAAAGCAACAGAGCGGCTGTAAGCCAGTTCAGTCGAGAAATCTGATTATGAAGAGAGGCAGTCACTTAAGTGCCCTCTTCTGAACCTTAGGCTATCAGCTATTGCCCTCATCTTTCCCCTGGTCCCCTCTACCCATTCCTTTCTGCCCTCAGATATGCAACGTCCTCTGAACCTCAACACTAGTACGAACAGCTAGACAAACCGGAAACAGAAACCACCCTTGAACCTTGTATACCTCAGCTATTGGCCTATTATTTGCTTCCCTTCGTAATCAAATTTCTACAACGGCTGTCCATAGCAGTCTTATTACTTTTTCTACCTTCCGGTTCCTTCAAATCTCGCTTCCATATGGCTTTTGTTAGGGTCACCAGTGATGTCCAGATTAGTGAAACCGAAAATCACTTCTCTGTCTCCTGAGGTGTTTCCCTGAGGCAAGTCCTCAGGGAAAATCTTGTAGATTTGGGAAAGTAATATCCAAAGGTGATGGAATCGGCTTAACAAATTAACTCCCCATTTACTGACTGCATAGTCTGTGTGAGGCACTGGCTTGAGTAATGGGACTTCACAGAGACACACAGGATGTGGCCTCTTATCATGGGCCTACTGGCCGGCACCGTAAAGAAATGGTGGTGATACACCGAGCTCCAAGCAGTAAGTAAGTGAAGCAGATGGGGCCCAGGGAGCACCAGGGAAGAAGGAGAGTCAACCTTCTCTACAGTGGGCAGGAAGGGCAGTGCCTGAACTGAGGACCTGAATGACGAGGGAGCACACTCCAGGCCGTGGAAGCTTGTGCAGTGCAGGGGGACTTGTTGCTGTGGTGACAGTCGGGGAACTTCCTGTCACATGGGACACAAAAGTCTGCGGTGGAAGTGACGACGGAGGGAAGGACAGACATGACCAGTCGGACGGTGATCTCTGACCAGGACCGCAGAGGTGCTCACAGCGAGGACACTGGCCGCCAGCCCTCTCTCCATCCCAGTGACACCGGAACCACTGTATTTGACCTAGGTATGGTCCTGGGTGTCAGCAGGTGCTGAATAAAGGACTGAATATTTTAGCTCATGAAACTTGCCACATTACTGGTGTTGTTTTTCTTAAAAGTGTTACTGCATCTGACCTGCTTAGAACACTATTAGGCACAGCGTTTAAGAGACAGCAGGACATAGGGACACCTGGGTGGCTCAGTCGGATAAGCATCTGACTTCGGCTCAGGTCACGATCTCACGGTCTGTGGGTTCGAGCCCCGTGTCGGGCTCTGTGCCGACAGCTCAGAGCCTGGTGCCTGCTTTGGATTCTGTGTCTCCCTCTCTATCTACCCCTACCCCACTCATACTTTCTCTCTCTCTCTCTCTCTCTCTCAAAATAAATAAATGAATATTAAAAAAAATTAAAAAAACAAACAAACAAAAAAGACAGCGGGGCATAACGGTTGGACCCCAACCTACTAGACTAGACACCCAGAGTTTATGCCCTGGCTTTGCTGTCTGCCATGACTTTGGCCAAGTTACTTAGCCTCTTTGTACCTTCTGTGCCTTGGGAACTCTGATAGTACCTAACTCACAAGGTTACCACGAAGGTGAAATGAGTTTATATGTGTAAAACAATGCTTTGTAACAATTCACAACAATTGTCCACATTACCACTAATAGTAGGCACGACTAACAATTATTTTTAATAATTTATATTGTGACTAAATAATTATTGACCATTATGATGAAATTTTCCAAGTGCTCCGACTCCTAGAGCCCCAGCCCTGCCCTCACCACTGCACTCTTTTCCTGGCATATCCATATCTCTTGCTGACTTGAGATACATGTCGGTCATCAAGCGTGTCCGTCAGCTGATGGAAGAGGCAGGGGAAACTGTAGCAACCATCCACAGACCCAACCATCATGCTATTCCCAAGTCGGAATAGCTCTTCTTCCTCACTGAAAGTATGGTTGAACACCTCATGGATAAACCAGCATGGAATTGGGTTCTGGAAGGTGAAAGAAAGAAGTTACCACTCCAGGTGTGCTCTCTGGAAGCTTCACATGACACCCTCCCCATTTTGTTTATTGTCACGTCAGCTTTGGGATTTACTGTCCAACTAGTCCGAAGAGCATGTGTTTTTATATTTTGCAAGACTGTCTCAACCAGCAGTGTAAAACAACAGAAAACAGTTGCAAAGCTTTCACTTTTAAAGGGTTTCCAAGCACCCTGCCCTTTTCCTAAAGGACTCTTTTCCCTTTTATGGATGAGCACCAGGCTCCAAGACAGTGTAAATAGAGCTTCCTGTTCCAGGGAAGTGTTGGCTCCTGCAGGAGCCCAGGGGTCCTTTGGGAAAAGTTGATAGGAACTATGAGCTGTATGTGACCTGCGGCCCAGGAGTCAGCTGAGCCAGCAGGGAGGGAAACACATTTAACAGCCCCTTTGTGCAGACTGAGGTCCCAGAAGCACTTCTGGGAAAGTAAGTCTGGTGCCATACACACAGTCCTTGTAAAGAATGGCAGGGAAGCTGGCCGAGCTGAAGAAGGACATGCCCAGATTAGACGCCCAAATCTTGGACCTGGCTGCTTTGAAGAACCGAGAGATATCTGAAACTCCCTATGTTCTATATGAGTGAAGGTTTAAGAATCAGGAAAAAACCCAAATTGATGTCGCACGACTTTAGTCCAACGGCAACTATTTTTTCAGGGTGCTTGGTGTTCGCACACTGCTGGCCTGCAAGTTAAAATCCATTACCCGATGCTCTTAGTTGGTAATAAAAGCATTACTTGTATGTGGTTGAGTCGATGGCCCATCCATCTGAGAAGGGTGCTCTTTGACTTTTGTGTGCTTCCCAGTCTCATCGATGGTGGAAAGAAAGTAAACCGAGAAAGCATACTAGTCCTTTTAGATTCACTCATAATGATACCATGACAATTATGAGTATTACTTTGAGGATAGCTGACATTTACTGAGTACTCGCTATGTGCTAATCAATGAATTCAGCCAATAGTCTCCATCAATGCAAAAAAAAAAAAAATTGAGCATGAACTGACAAACCGGGTTTGCTAATCTAACGTAAAGTCCGCAAAGGGACACCCGGAAATCAAGAAACAGAAATGCAAGTGAAAGTAGCGACATGGAAATTCTTGTCTTTTTGTTCTGCACGACGTTCTCTCGTAGTTTGTCTACTAAAGGGGTGTGGGCACCCAGTTTGGAGACAGCTCTGCAAACACGGAGCTGTTACTATTTCCCTTTGAAGGGCGAGAGAGATCGGAGGACGAAGATCTGAAGAGGTGAAACCCTGGCCCGAGGTTTGCAGGGCTGTCATCGTGGGACGGGCTGCGGTGCCCTCTCCGTGACCTCATGATCTCACTCATTGCTGTACAATCCTGCAGTTCCAGGAAGCTGTACAATCGTGTATTCATATTTCTGCCTCTTCTCAGTCTCAATTTAGAGGGATGTACTCAAACGAGGCGTCCGCAGGTGTTCTCGTCGCATCATCTGAGGTCTTTAAAGCAGATGGAGTCAAATTTGTGACATTGTTCTTGGGCCAGACATAAAAATCTCAGAATGAGTTGAGATTTCTTCATCTGAAGTTTGCCTTATTAATCAAGAAAGGAAGCCCAGATATTGGGCTTATGGTGGTTAAGAGTAAGCATGGAACGGAAATTGGAATTAAGAAAACGACACCATTTGGAACAGCCTCGACAAAGAGTAAAATGTGGGGGTGCCGGGTTGGCTCAGTTGGTAGAGCATGTGACTCTTGATATCAGGGTCTTGAGTTCAAGCCCCATGTTGGGGTAGAGTTTACTTAAAAAGAAATTTAAAAAAAGAGGGCAAAATGTTTAGGAATAATGAAAGCAATGCAAAACTTGTGTTTTGGAAACTATAAAACATTTTTGAGTGAAATTTGAAAGTTCTAAATAAATGAAACATAACCAGTGCTCATGGATCGGAAGACTTTCTGTTGCTAAAATAGCAAATACTCCCCAAATTCCTCTACAGATTCCACTCAATCTTATCAAGCATGAGCTGGCTTATCAGAAGAAGTTTACAAGCTCATCCTAAAATTTAGTGGAAATTCAAGAGATCAAAAATAGCCCAAACAATCTCAGATAGGAAAAACAAAGTTGGAGGATTCACACTTCCCAATTGCAAAACTTACCGTAAGACGGATGCCTGGGTGACTCGGTCAATTAAGCCTCGGACTTTGACTCAGGTCATGACCTTGCAGTTCGTGGGTTTGAGCCCCGAGTCAGACTGTGTACTGACAGCTGGATCCTGGAGCCTGCTTCAGATTCTGTGTGTCTCTCTCTCTCTCTGCCTCTCCCCTGCTCATGCTCTGTCTCTATCTCCCTCTCCAAAATACATAAATGCTTAAAAAAAATATCTTACTATAGGACAATAGCAATCAAGACGGTGTAGTACTGACATAAGGATAGATGTATATCAATGGAATTGAATTGAGACTCCAGAAATAAACCCTCATGTTTATAGTCAATTGATTTTTGACAAGCGCACCAGGACAATTCAGTGGGGAAAGGAAAGTATTTTCAACAAATGGTCCTGGGACAACTGGATATCCACATGCCCAGAGTGAAATTGGACCCTTACCTCATACCCTATAAAAAAATTAATGCGGGGCGCCTGGGTGGCGCAGTCGGTTAAGCGTCCGACTTCAGCCAGGTCACGATCTCGTGGTCCGGGAGTTTGAGCCCCGCGTCGGGCTCTGGGCTGATGGCTCGGAGCCTGGAGCCTGTTTCCGATTCTGTGTCTCCCTCTCTCTCTGCCCCTCCCCTATTCATGCTCTGTCTCTCTCTGTCCCAAAAAAAATAAATAAAAACGTTGAAAAAAATTAAAAAAAAAATTAATGCAAGTTCGATCAAAGACTTAACATAAGAGCTAAAACTATAAACATCTAGAAAAAAACAGGTGTACATCCTTATGACCTTGGATTATGCAGTAGTTCTTATATGGCACAGGAAGCGCAAGCAAAGATTAAAAAAAAAAAAGATAAAGTGGACTTCATCAAAATTTAAAACTTCTGTACCTTGAAGGATACTATCAAGAGTGTAAAAAGGCAATCCAAAGAATGGAAGAAAATTTTTGCAAATCACATATCTGATAAGGGACTTGACTCTAGAATACTTAAAGAGTTCTCACACTTCATTAATAAAAAGGCAATTTCACAACAAAAACCTCAAACGGCCCAATTTTTAAAATGGGCAAAGGGTTTGAACAGATATTTCTGCAAAGAAGATACACAAATGGTCAATGAGCACCTGAAAAGATGCTCAACATCACTAATCATCAGGGAAACAAAAGTCAAAACGACAAGATACCAATTCATTCTCATCAGGTTGGGTATTATAGCAAACAGACAAAACAAAACAACAAGTGTCGGGTAAGGACGTGGAGAATTTGGAACCCTTGTGTTCTGTTGGTGGGAATATAAAATGGTGCAGCTGCTGTAGAAAATGGCACAGTGGCTCTTCAAAAATTTAAACAAAGAATTGCAGTATGATCCAACAACTCCACTTCTGGGTGTATTCCCAGAAGAATTGAAAGTAGGGACTCAAACAGGTATTTGCACAATGATGTCCACACCAGCCTTGTTTCTAATAGCCAGAAGGTGGAAGCTATCCAAGTGTTCATTGACTGATGAGTGGATGAATAAAATGTGGTATATTCATACAGTGGAATATTATTCAGCCTTAAAAAGAAAATTCTGACAGATGTTCCCACATGGATGAACCTTGAAGATATCATACGAAGTGAAATAAGCCAGCCACACTGTATTACTGTATTATACGCTTATACAGAGTGCCTACAGTACTTACACAAAGTACCCATGGGGGCGCCTGGGTGGCTCAGTCAGTTAAGCGTCTGACTTCAGCTGAGGTCATGGTCTCACAGTCCGTAAGTTTGAGCCCCGCGTTGGGCTCTGTGCTGACAGCTCAGAGCCTGGAGCCCACTTCAGATTCTGTGTCTCCCTCTCTCTACCCTTCCCCTACTCATGCTCTGTCTCTCTCTCTCTCTCAAAAATACGTAAACATTAAAAACGTTTTTTTAAAAAAGCAAAGTACCCCTGGTACTCAAATTCTTAAAGACATGAAGTAGAATCGTGGTTTCCAGGAGCAGGAAGAAAGGGAGGATAGGAAGTTATTTTTTAATGGATACAGTTTCAGTTGGGGAAGATGAAAAAGTCCTGGAAATGGATAGTGGTAATAGTCCTACAACACTTTCAATGTACTTAATGCCATAGAACTGTACATTTAAAAATGGTTAAAATGGTAAAATTTACATTCTGTGTATTATACCACAGTAAGAATATAAAGTAAGAAAAATAAAAAGACAACCCAGTTAAAATATGGGCAAAGAATCTGAATAGAAACTCCTTTAAAGAAGGTATACAAATGACCAACAAGTACATGAAAAAGATGCTCAGTATCATTAGTCACTAGGGAAACACAAATCAAAACCACAAGGAGATACTGCTTCATGGCCAGTAGGGCGCCTCTAATCAAGAAGACAGATAATAAATGTTGACAAAACTGTGGAGAGACTGAAACCCTCATACACCAATGGCGGAAATGTAAGATGGCCCAGCTATTTTAGAAACAGTTTGGCAGTAGCTCAAATAGTTAGACATAGAGTTATCATTGATCCAGCAATTCCACTCCTAGGTATATACCCATGAAACAAATGAACACATATATCCACACAAACCTGCACATGAATGTTCATAGTAGCGTTGTAGTAGCTAAGAAGTGTAAACAACCCAAATGGCCATCAACTGATGAGCGAATAAATAAAACGTGGTACACAAACAGAATATTATTCTATGATAAAAAGAAATAAAATACTAATGAATGTTAAAACATGGATGAACCTTTGAAAACATTAAGGTAAGGGAAAGAAGCCACTCATGAAGGACTACATATCGTAAGATTCCATTTACATGAAATATCTAGAACAAGCAAATCTATAGTGACGGATAAGCAATTAGTGGTTGCTTAGGGCTAGGGGGATGGGAGTAAGAGTGGATCGGTATGGCGGGGGGCACCTGGGTGGTTCAGTTGGTTGAACGTCTGACTCTTGATTTCGGCTCAGGTCATGATCCCAGGGTCATGGGACCAAGTCCCAATTGGGGCATGGAGCCTACTTAAAATTCGCTCTCTCCTTCTGGGGGGCCCCCCCCCCCACTCATGCTCATGTACACGCACACGCTCTCAAAAAACCCACCGAAAACCAAAAACAATAGTTTACCCATTTAGGGTGTACAATTCAATGGTTGTGGATATATTTACAGAGTTGTGTTTGTCACCACAATCCATTTTAGAACATTTTCATTACCCCCAAAGAAGCACCCATGTTTGGGAAAATATATTTTCCCATGTTATTTATGTTACCTATAATAGATTTGTTAGTTTCCAGTGGACTCATTAACTATTTTGAAAAGTTCTCAGTTTTAAATTTTTTTTTCAACGTTTATTTATTTTTGGGACAGAGAGAGACAGAGCATGAACAGGGGAGGGGCAGAGAGAGAGGGAGACACAGAATCAGAAACAGGCTCCAGGCTCTGAGCCATCAGCCCAGAGCTTAACATGGGGCTCGAACTCACGGACCGCGAGATCGTGACCTGGCTGAAGTCGGACGCTTAACCGACTGTGCCACCCAGGCGCCCCAAAAGTTCTCAGTTTTAATTTTTACTATGGTCACTATCGGTAGCTACAAGCCACATAAAGAAAAACTTTTGGTGCTTCTCAACAACTACAGAGTGTAAAGAGTTCTGAAGTCCAAAGAGCTTGACAAATGCTGGTTTATGTACCCATCGTCTCGACTTCTTCAAATCACACACATCTCTCAGCTTCCCAACAATGTTTTCTTCTGCTACTGCTTTTCTGAAGCTCTTCTTGGTAAAATTACCCACAAATTCTGACTTCCAAAATCCAATTCAGTGTTCGTTTCCTATCTTATTTGACTACACGTAAGTCTCTGACGTTGTTGGCTTGACGGTCTTGTTTCCGAAAGAGTGTGAATGTGCCACGAGCATCTCAGAGTGAACATATCCAGCTGAAACTCAAGGACTTCCTTTTCCCGAACTCAGTCTTTCGTTTGGGCTAGTAATATTATTTTCCACTTCTTTGAAACAAATTTCAAAATCTTCAAAACAATGATTAAAAACTTGTAAAGTTATCTCTGAGTCCTTCTTTTCCTCCATTGCTCCCCAACCCTGCGCAATCCACACATCCACAAATCCAATTCTAGCTCCAAAACGGCTCTCCTATCGGTTCTTTGCTTTTCCTCCCCTTATTCGTGTCTGTCCCGTCCCTTTCCTGAACTACTGCCACTGTCCTGTTGACCTGCTGGCTTCATCTTTCAGAGTTATCTTTCCAACGGGCACGTGGCCATGATCACTTCCGGTTTTTAAAACGTCTTCCGCGCTTCCTCTTCACCTGCGGGATAATTTGATGCTTCTTAACCGGGCTACGGCACATGAAGTCCTTCTTTATTTGGCTCTCCTCAGATTTTTAGCCGTGTCCCCTGCTACTCCCAACTTCTTCCCTCTTTTCAGCCATGCTTCGTGGTGCCACTGCACCTTTACGCGGCCAGTTCGCTCTGTCCAGAGTGTCCATACCCGCTCCGTCGGCAGAACTCATCCTGTGTATCTTCTTCATTGTTTTTTCCAGGTCTCTTCTTAAAGGTCACGTCCTCTCTGGGTTCTTCCCTCTCGGTCAGCCCAGAGCACATTTGCGGACGTTATCTTGCAAACTCAGAAATCCATTTGAATCAGCCCTTATCGCATCTTGCTGTGTTGTGGACATTTGTTTACATGTCTGTTTCCCCGCTAGACTGTGAGTGTGGGGCTGAGCAGCTGTCCAGGCTCACCCCCCAGGGGTGCAGCTGGTTTGGTTGGGTGGGAGGACGTCAGAACAGTGTTCCCTGGTTTCCTTACTGACCCAACAGCAGAGAAACTCATTCCTGTTCGTACTTCAGTCAAGACGGGAATATGGAAATGGCTCGGCGTGGAGAAAGGGAAGCTCCAAGTGCCTAAAGCTGGTGAAGCAGGTGAAATGGAGTTTCCTTCTCAGTGAGGGATCTAGGATTCTTCCTGCGCCTTCGTTGGCTTCCTCTCCTAGATTAGCAATGTGGACAAGGATTCTGAGAGAAAAAGGCACTGGGATGGCAGAACTCACGGGGCAAGAAAAGGGAAACCAGTTGGCTAAGCGGCTCAGGCCATGATCTCGAGCGGTTCATGAGTTCGAGCCCCCACACCGGGCTCCTTTCGGACAGCACAGAACCCACTTCACATCCTCTCTCTGCCCCTCCCCTGCTCATCCTCGCTCTCTGGCTCTCTCTTTCAAAATAAATAAATAAACTTAAAAAAAAAAAAAACACACAGGGAAGGTACTTGGAGGAAACAGTACTGAGAGGGGCATGAGGGAGATAGAAAAATAAAAAGGGAAAAGCATTGTGGGAAAGAATGTACAGAAACGGCACCAAAGAATAGTCAACTCGCTGCCAATACGGAGCTACGGGGAAAAAGAAATACAGGAATGAGAGGAAGCCCTGACAGGATGCGGCTTCGCGATTCTTTTTCAAGCCCACACTCATGCCGCCTCCTTTACATTGTCTCTCAAGTGTGTGTCCACCCCGACTCCAGACCCACGCAGCTTTTCTCTGAAAGGCACTTCTGGGTCAAAAGGCCAGAGCCCCCACATTACAATAGGAAACTGCCTTTCTGGATATAGGTGCCTTCACAGGAACAAAATCAGCTGACACCTCAATCATTTGATGACCTAGGTCCAATAGTTCCGAGTTTGACTTAAGATATTGATGAGGGTCTTTCTAAGACCCCAGTTGTTATATTCAGTTTCTCCCATCTGATGCATTTATACAGGATTTGATCAAATCCTATGCCAAAGGTTCACACTTTGATGTCGAAAATCCGGAAAAAAACCCCCCTTGTTAAAAAAGCATATAAGAGATCAAGGCTACTGTTGGTAACAGCTTTGGTTAAAGAGCGAAGGAGCTTTAATTTCATCATAATTTTACAACTGTAGCAGAACATGAGGGCTGAGCTTACAAGTCCGCCATTTTTTTTTTAACGAAGGCTTTCTCCGGAATTGGAGGTGGTAGTTGTTTCGTGATGCGCTACCTCGTGAATGAAATAGATCCCAAAGGTAAGAAAAATGGTATGTAATGTTTTAAGAGTGAGATAGACCTTCCTAGTGACCCCACTGGCAATATGTTCTTGGTCTTGAGAGACAACACCACATCAAATCATTGTAAAGTGAGCACTGGTGGCTCAGTCAGTCAAGCGACCAACTCTTGGTTTTGGTTCAGATCACGATCTCATGGTTCATGGGTTCGAGGCCCGAGTCTGTGTCTGCACTGACAAGTGCAGAGCCTGCTTGGGGTTCTCTCTCTCTCCCCCCCCTTCTCCCCCCCCCCCACCCTGGCTCTGTCTCTACCCCTCCCCAGCTCATACTTTCTCTCTCTCAAAATAAATAAATAAACTTTGTCAGCAGAAATTACAAGAAACGAAACGTTTTGCCAGCACATACTCATTTGCAAAGTACTCTCCCACCAATCATGCAGGTCTGGAGAGGAATCCGCATGTATATATCCTCCAGTCAGAACTATTAGTCTCCTATTTCAATACCAAACTATGAACTAAGCATTTAGGAACAAATAATTTCATGGGTTCTTTCACTCCAATGAGGTGTTTTTTTTTTTTTTAAGTTTATTTATTTTGAGAAACTGAGCAGGAGGGGCAGAGAGAGAGAGAGAGAGAGAGAGAGAATCCCAAGCAGGCCCTGCACTGTCACCACAGAGCCTGATGCGGGGCTCAAACTCACGAATGGTGAGATCACGACCTGAGCAGAAATCAAGAGTCAGATGCTTAACCGGCTGAGCCACCCATGTGCCCCTCTATGGTGCCAATAAGGTTTGATCAGTTCCCGCCAATGACTGTCCATTAGAGGGAGATGAATTTGTGGGCAAGAAACAGGACGCTTCTGTGAAATTTAAGGTTTAGGTTAATAGTCTACCTTAACTGCTACCTGCCTTCTTCCTGCCTTGACAAATCCCTCAACCCTTGTACCATGGGATTATAGAGTGTTTGAGCCTGAAGGGAGTGGAGGATTCTGGGCCGGCTCTTCACTTGAGGCACCAGGAAATCGGAGGCCAGAGGGGGCAGCAGCTCACCGGCAATCACTCAGCTGGTCTGGAGAGGAGGCAAGGTCTGGTCTAGATAGAGCACAGGCTCCTAACTGAAGCACACGCTCTGTCACCTGCTTCTCTGCCCATCGGAAAGATCGTACCTTTGGTACTTCCCAAAGTCCTGGACGTTTTTTTCCAGATCCATGAGCCAATCCTGTTTAAGAGAACTTAGGTTGGCTCCCCGTGTTAGGACAGGCTATATTTGGTGTACGTTGACAAGTGGTGGGAGAAGGAAGCAGGTCGGTGCACAGAGAAGAGACACTACAACACGGGAGCAATTTAGCTTAGCAGTCAAGGGCAAAGACTGGCCTCACACTGCCTGTGTTCCTCCCCCAGCCATCCCAGACGCGAACAGCTGCATGGCCCACGGCCAGTTTCTCAGTTTCTGGGGGGACTGGAGGAACTAATGTCCTCACAACCACCTGGCCCACAGTGAGTGCTGCATGTGCTAGCACTTCTGGAAAGTGCTAGACGGAACCCCTTTTAATTAGAGGAGCCCCAAACAATTTGGTGACACCCGAAGGTGTCTCATCTGCGAAGACATGTGGGCTTTGACTAAGCTGTGCACAATTAAGATCCCAGCGAGGTCACTCACGGCTGCTAAGTTGCGTTTTTCATTGCGACCCTGACCAATCCACATTGGCAATAAAACCGGTGATATTTTTAGGGCTGTACATGAGCCAGCTCATCTAACCCACAGTCTCTCTCAAATGTAAGACACCCACGGTTCTCTGAAAAGCTAGAGGTAATAATGACCTCATCCCAACCTGCATTCCACACACTCATTAGTTGAACTCGAGAAGGAGATTCCAATCTTCAAATCAGTTGGAGACAGAGGACCCCAAGGTCAAGAAGAAAAAGGATCCCAAATCACCCAAAGGTCTTCCCTTTCTCTCCATCCCCACAACAACATTTCAGGTTTATTAGACTGTCCGTTGACGTTATTCCTGTGAAACCCAACCCTGGGTGTGTGCCTTTTAGAGAACCATGAAGATCAACAAAGCTATACATAGAACAGAGTAATGTGCTTAACGGCCAAGAGCTCCCCACAGACAGCACTTACACAGATCTCACAGAAGAAAGGAAGTGTGGTGCTTCCTTATTTTCCTAGCACCCTTGGCCAGCAAATCAATACACATCCTCCATCCAGTTGGCCATCCAAATAAATATTGACAAACCATACCGATTATTACAAGAACTTTGACTTGTAGTATCACAATGTTAGGCCTGCTGGAGCTCTTTTCTTTGAAGTATCAGTATCAGGTGTGTTTATTATTTTAGTCTTAAATTTAGAGGTAAATTAGAAATGTCATATTTAAGGGGCACCTGGCGGGGACTCTTACTCTTGAGGTTGTGAGTTCGAGCCCCACGATGGGTGGAGAGATTGCTTAAAAATAGGTCTTAAAAAAAAAAAAAAAAAAAAGAGGAAGAAATGGCCCAGTTAAGAGTAGTGCCTATTTAAATTCATAGTGCATGAGCCAAAGTAAAATATCACTATGCATACTCCGAAAATTATGCATGCAACCGTGGCATGGTCCGTTTGAACTTAAAAACAGACGGATTAGTAGGCATTCATACGACACCAATGGCTTTCTCATATTTCCTTGATGATGTTATAATCACCTCTGGGACTACAGAGAGCCACTTCCCATCTGCCCGGACAGTTTTCAGTCCTGAGTTAAAAGTTGTTTTTTATTTCTCCTTGGGTCATGTTAAGGAGCGCCTCATAAATCCCCGCCTGGCACCTTTTTGGAGAACTGAGACCAGAGGTTACCTGGAGTGCTAGGGTTACGTCAAGGGCTTAGTCCGCTTTGGCTTTTTATGACGTCCCCCCGCCCCCCAAGACGCTCCTTCCGGTGTGCTTCCCACAGCGGCCTGGCCCAGACTTGTCCCCTCTCTTCTCTACTGCCAAACAGGGGCCAGACTTTGGATTTACTCTGATATCTTTTCCCTACTCTTTATGTGAACCCCGAAAGGAGAAAGTAGGGTTGACTTTGCACGAGCTTCAATGGCGGCTCCCTTTTGGTCATAGGAGCCCCCTCATCCAGGGATGCTCAGAGGCCTGTTCCTTGAGGGGAGACTGCAGAGCCCTGGTGGGCTCCTCACGCAGAATTGATAAGATCGTGGCCTTCACGAAGCCAGCACTTTCAGAGATCACTGCCACAACCACACTCCTCGCCAAGGTCGCTCCATGGGCTGCTGAACACAGTCCTCCATGGCTGTCCTGGTTCCCAGCCCCCCGTGAGAGAGGCCAGCTACCGGGTTGACTTGGCTTCTCAAATAGGCATATTGAATAGGGAAAACACAGATCTCCAGACAATACTGTGACTTAACCAGAAATTAACTTATTCTCAGTCTCCTCATCTCCTGAAGTCTTTTGCCTCTGGCTGAGTTTCAAGGTTTCATCTTGAGGAAAGACTTCTCTGTTCTTGGGGTAACTCCAGGGCGAGGAAAGGGTAGCCTGTGAGTACTCCTCCTTTAGCTCCGTCGCTCCTTACCACTTGTGGACACAGCCTTCGTTCCTTGTGACTCGCAAGGTCCTTGAGGGTCGGAAGTAGGTCTTCTTGACCATTCTGTCTGCCTAGCAAGGCTCATCCTGAATGAATGTGCGACAGCCGCACAAACCTGGGTCCCTCCCCGGAAAACCATAAGAGACTCTTAAATACAGAGAACAAACTGAGGGTTGCTGGGGAGGAGGTGGGTGGGGGGTGGGCTAGATGGGTGAGGGCACTTGTTGGGATGAGCACTGGCTGTTTTATGTAAGTGAGAAATCACTGACTTCTACTCCTGAGACCAATACTACACTGTAGGTTAACTAACTTGAACGGGTCCCTCCAGACTAGGGACTCTAGGGGTCTCCGTATCCACTGCACTTGAATGTCGTGTGGGCACAGTGACATCACTGAATTCACTCTCCCCTCCCCCAGGGCTGCTTCTGCTCCTGGGCCCCTAGTCTGTGGTCGCTATTTGTTTAGTTGCCCAAGCCTTGCCACTGGGGTCACAGTCAGCTCCCCACGAGAGTCCCGCCCCACAGCTGCCACCTTGAACCCCTTACCTAAATTCTGCCACCTGAGCGTTCCCATTTATCAAGTGTTCTTTATTCGTGGAGACAGGATCTTAATTTCAGCAACCTGAATCAATACGGCTGTTTCCAAGTCAGTGTCCTTGCCTTCAGTGCCGCTGCCTTCCATCACTGTCTCCATTCGGGATCATCTGTCACAAACAGTTCGGTGGCCCCGCTGCCGCTGGAAGGAGCCGAGCAGCGTTGCACGGTTTCAGAGGCCACTGGTCTTTCACCCAGTCACCCGTTCCTCCTAGCTCTGCTCCCTGTGCCTGACCTGAATTGGAACCCTCCACCCCCAACATTCTCCCGCCCTTTGCTTTGATCGCTCGCCACCTGCTCTCATTAAGCCAGGGCCGAGAAAGAGGGGAATGTGGTCCCTCTGGCACGGTGACTGATTCAGGCTTGGCTGTTTGTCTCCATCGCCCCGGTGAAAAAGCAATCTTTGGAACTACTGGTTAAGAAGAACTCCTTCTGCTGGGTTCGTACCTCGTGGAATCTGAGCTCACACTTCGAAGCGCTTGGGTTCACACTCGCTCAAACCACTCGCCCCCAGTCTTTGCAGTTACACAGCCCCCTTTTTTGTTTACATCCATCTGAGTTGATATGTTTCTTTTTAGCCAGAGACTTGACTACCACAGACGGCCATATGAGACCCTGGGTGATGGGCTTCTCTGTGTCTTTTGAGGATTCCATAAGCTCCAGGCTTTTTCTTACTTCCAGACTTGCATAATAAGGTCCCTCCTTTTCTGGAATTTCCTTTCCTTTTCTTTCTTTGCTTGAATAATTCCCATTCATTCTCCAAGAATCAGCTAAGACTTCACTATCCTGAGAGGCCCTGCTGACTCCCCCAGGCTCCCTGATCGTAACCTGCGTGCAGCACTTACCACGGGACATCCCAATCGCCTGTGTTACGTTTTGGAGACTCCCTCTAGACGCCCAGCTCCCTAAGCTGTGATCGTGCCTTTTCATTGTTGCTTCTCTAGAATCCTATACGTTCACTCACATGGATGAAAAACCAAAGCCTCAAAGGGAGATAAAGGAGAAATTATTAACTTGATTTAGTTTAAAATGTGATCACATATATTAGAAAGATCATTCCCTTTGGTTAAATCCTAGAGAATGTTCTGGGCAAGGGAAAGATTGGAAGCATGGAGACCAGTTGCAGTCATTGGGTGAGAGGTGACGGCATGATGATTCACGATAGTATGAGTGGAAATGGAGAAGAAGTGATAGATACAAGATACTGAAAGATATAAAGATTGAGCGAAGGTGGGGTATAGGGAACGAACTCGACCCGACTCAAGGTTTCTTGAGTTATGAAGACATACAAGGAGCAAAAGTTTTGGAATTAGGGAAGTCAGTTTTCCTTCTTTTTTGAATTTTTTAAAACTGAGATGGAACTTATATACCATAACATTCATCCTTTAAAAATAACACAGTTCGGTGGCTTTTAAGCGTATTCACAAGGTTTTCCAAACATCACCATTACCGAATTCCAAAACATTTCATTATTTCTCAAAAGCCAAAACCAAAACCAAACCAAAACCCAATCCCATTAGCAATCACTTTCTGTTGCCCCATTGACCCAGCCTCTGGCAATGACTAACCTACTTTTATAGATTTGCCTACTTTTGATATTTCACATAAATAGGTTCATATACGATATGGTCTTTGTGTCTGACTTCTTTCCTTCAGCATAGTTGCAAGGTTCACCCGCATGGTGGCATCTGTTCGTACTTCATGCCTCTTTATGGCTGAATAATATTCCGCAGCGTGGCTATATCGGTTTGTTTCATCACTCATTAACCGATGGACACTGGGTTGTTTCCATTTTTAGTTAGTGTGAATAGTGTTACTATGAACATTGGTCTACAATTTTTTATGTAGACATATATGTTCAATTTTCTTGGGTAGATATCTATGAGCAGAATTGCTGGGTTATATAGTAACTCTGTGTAATATTTTTTTTTTTTTTTTTAAGAAAAAGCTTTTGGGGCGCCTGGGTGGCTCAGTCGGTTAAGCGGCCAACTTCAGCTCAGGTCATGATCTCACGGTCTGTGAGTTCGAGCCCCGAGTCGGGCTCTGTGCTGACAGCTCAGAGCCTGGAACCTGTTTCGGATTCTGTGTCTCCCTCTCTCTGACCCTCCCCCGTTCATGCTCTGTCTCTCTCTGTCTCAAAAATAAATAAATGTTAAAAAAAATTAAAAAAAAAAAAAAAAGAAAAAGCTTTTAAAAGTTTATTTATTTATTTTGAGAGAGAGGGAGAGTGGGAGAGAGAATGAGCAGGGGAGGGACAGAGAGAGAGGGAGAGAGAGAGAACCCCAAGCAGGCTCTGCACTGCCAGCACAGAGCCCAACGTGGGGCTCGAACTCACAAACCGTGAGATCATGACCTGAACTGGAATCAAGAGTCCGACGCTTCACTGACTGAGCCACCCAGACACCCCATCTTTTTAAGGAACTGCCAGGCTGTTTTCAAAGTGGCTGTTGCAAAAAGGAAGGCTCCAATGTCTCCACATCCTCATCCACACTTATTATCGTCTTTCATTTTGATAATAGCCATCCCAGTAGTTGTGAACTGGCATCTGAATGTGGTTTTGATTTGTATCATCCTAATGACAAATGATATTGAACTTATTTTCATGTGCTTTTTTTTTTTTTTTTTTTGGCATTTGAATATCCTCTTTGGAGAAATGTGTATTCAGCTCATATGCCCATTTTATTATTTTTTTTGTAGATGAAGGACAAAATTTTATTCTAAGAATAGATTTCAGTAACAACAGAATACCAAGAGCTGGTAATTCATAATAAAAGAGAGGAAAAGGTAACAGAAATTTTCTTTCACAAAATGTATATAATTTGCAAACAATTCCCCCATTCTGTAGGTTGCCTTTTAACTTTCTTTATAGTGTCCTTTTAAGCACGGAAGTTTTATTTTATTTATTTTTTTATTTTTTTAACCTTTATTTGTTTTTTTGACACAGAGAACGGACGGGAGAGGGTCAGAGAGAGCGGCAGACACAGAATCCGAAACAGGCTCCGAGCAATGGGCACGGAGCCCGACGTGGGGCTCGAACTCAGGGACCGCGAGATCTCGACCTGAGCCGGAGTCAGACGCTCAACCGACTGAGCCACCCAGGCGCCCCTAAGCACGGAAGTTTTAAATTTTGATATAGACCAATTTATCTATTTTTCTTTTGTTGCCTGAACTGTTGCTGCCACATCTGAACAAACATCATCTAATCCAAGATTGTGGAGATTTAAGCCTATGTTTTGTCTAAGAGTTTTATAGGTTTAGGTCTTACCTTTAGATTTTTGATCCATGTTGAGTTAATTTTTATATATGGTGTGAAGAAGAGGTTCAGCTGCGTTCTTTGGCAGGTAGACATTCACTATCATTTGTTGAAAAAATGATTTTTTCCCCCATTGAATTGTCTTGGCACCTTGTCCAAAATCAATCAACCATAAATATATGGGTTCATTTCTGGCCTCTCAAGTTTATTCCATTTATCCATACGTGTATTCTCATATCAGGACACAATCTTATCTACTGTAGCTTTTTAGAAAGTTTTGAAATTGGGAAGTGTTGAGCCCTCTATCTTTATCTTTTTTTTAAATAAATGTTTATTTTGAGAGAGAGAGAGAGAGAGGACAAGCTGGGGAGTGTCAGAGAGAGAGAGGGAGACACAGAATCCAAAGCAGGCTCCAGGTTCTGAGCTGTCAGCACAGAGCCCAATGTGGGACTCGAACTCACTAACCATGAGATCACGACCTGAGCTGAAGTCAGATGCTTAACCAACTGAGCCACCCAAGGCGCCCCACTTTGTTAATCTTTTTTAAGATGGCTTTGGCTGTCTGGATCCTTCAAATATCCATTAGAATTTTAAGATCAGCTTGTAAATTTGTGCAAATAAATCAGTTGGGATTTTGAAATAAATTGTGTTGAGTTTGTAAATCAATTTGAGAGTATTGCTATCTTAGTAACATGAAGCCTTTCAGCCATGAACACGGGATGCCTATTTATTTCATTAATTTCTTTCAATAATATTTTGTAGTTTTCAGTGTACTTGCGCTTCTTTTGTTAAGTTTATTCCTAAGTCTCTTCTTCCCATTGATGATACTGAAAGTGGAACAGTTTTCTTAATTTCCCGTCAGGATTATTCATCACCATTGCATAGAAATACAAGGGAAGTTTTAAAAATTCACCTTGGATCTCAGAATCTGGCTGAACTCATTTATTAGCTCTAGTACTTTTGTGTGTGTGCCTTGGTTCTGTTGTTTGGAAAATTAACTCGTAGGGGGTCTAGCATACCGTCGAACGTAGTGGTCCAAGGCTCAGGATAGAATCTGGGTGGGTTGGGAATTCTCAGCTCCATGGGAGTAGATGAGACAGAGCAGGGAGGCTGTGTTTAGGGGAAGAGAAGGGGACTGAGAGATCTAAAATAATATTTTTTTCAAATAATATGTAAAACTATTGCTAAACATTTTGAAAACTATTTCCCCATAATATTATTCATTGTTGGTGGTTACCATGACGATTTTAGGCCAAACTTGGAGATTGAGGTCATGTAACTATTGATCTTTTAAACTATCTTTTTTTTTTTAGTTTTATTTTTTCTTTTTTAAAATTTGCATCCAAATTAGTTAGCATATAGTGAAACAATGATTTTAGGAGTAGATTCCTTAACGCCCCTTACCCAGTTAGCCCATCCCCCTTCCCACACCTCCTCCAATAAACCCTCCATATTTATGAGTCTTTTCTGTTTTGTCCCCCCCTCCTGTTTTTATATTATTTTTGTTTCCCTTCCCTTATGTTCATCTGTTTTGTCTCTTAAAGTCCTCCTATGAGTGAAGTCATATGATTTTTGTCTTTCTCTGACCGACTAATTCCACTTAGCATAATACTCTCTCTCCAGTTCCATCCACTTAGTTGCAAATGGCAAGATTTCATTCTTTTTGATTGCCGAGTCATACTCCATTGTATAGATATACCACATCTTCTTTATCCATTCATCCATCGATGGACATCTGGGCTCTTTCCATCCTTTGGCTATTGTTGATAGTGCTGCTATCAACATGGGGGTACATGTGCCCCTTCGAAACAGCACACCTGTATCCCGTGGATAAATGCCTAGTAGTGCAATTGCTGGGTCCTAGGGTAGTTCTATTTTTAGCTTTTTGAGGCACCTCCATCCTGTTTTCCAGAGTGGCTGCACCAGCTTGCATTCCCAGATCTTTTAAAATATCTTTAACCAGGGACGCCTGGGTGGCTCAGTCGGTTGAGCGTCCGACTTCAGCTCAGGTCACGATCTCACGATCCGTGAGCTGATGGCTCAGAGCCTGGAGCCTGCTTCTGATTCTGTGTCTCCCTCTCTCTCTGCCCCTCCCCCGTTCATGCTCTGTCTCTCTCTGTCTCAAAAATAAATAAATGTTAAAAAAAATTTTTTTTAATATCTTTAACCAGATTTTTGTTTAAGGAAATGGAAAGCTGAAAATGCCACCCTAGAGTTGTTTTTGAGGCCAAATTAAAACAACACAAAAATTAACCTAATTAATGGCAGAAGTAGAAGAATTTGGAATTGTCTACTCTTTTTTTTTTTTTTTCTTTTTAAGTAGGCTCCACGCCCAATGCAGGGCTCGAACTCATGACCCGGAGATCAAGAGTCACAGGCTCTACAGATCGAACCAGCCAGACGCCCCTGAATTTGGAATCTTCTATCTCCATTTCCTCTGGATTTTTTTTTTTCATACTCGGCATTCCTTTTACCCCCACAAGGCAGGCTCACATCTGCTGTGTGTTTTGCTGTTGTTGATATGGATGCTCCAAAGTCAACAGATGTTTTCTGATGTCAGCAGCCTTTTGTGTTTCCTTTGGATGCATGCCAATGCTGGATGAAGATATGTGTGGCTGAAATGGCTTATCTGTTTCATAGGACCAACTGGCTAGAGACACCCGAGGTCTTGTTGCCAGGGAACTCTCTAGCAGTTTGTCCATGCAAGTCATCAAACTTCCAGGTCTGAGTCCCAGAGAGTGTGTGTGGTATGATGTACAATGTGGCAGTTATCTACATGGAAACACTCTGATTCAAAGCTCTGGTCTCTAGCAAGCTCTAGGAACTGTTTTCGAAAGGAGATAGACATAGCACATGGTAGGCTTTCTTTGATTTCTTACTCAAGTTTTGGTCAGGAGTTCCGTGAAGAATTTAAAGTTTGATTATATATTGCTATGCTTGAGCACATAGCTCAAGGTATGTAGATAGCTCACATTAGAAAGCTGTGTTGGAGGTCAGCCAGTTTATGTATTTCTATCATGATCCAATCATATTGAAAGAAAGTCCTAGATACATCAGGAAAATAAGTAAATAATTAAAATACGCATTTATATCAAGACGTGCAGGTTCACCGAAATTGTCATGTGCCTCGTTACTTATGTATTTAAAAACATGTTTGGATTTTCACTAGATGAAGCTTGATTGCTCTAAATTCCGAATTTAAGTTGTGGCTGATGTTATTTTCCTCTTCGAAGTCATTAAAGAGCTTTCCAAAGCGGGAAAAGAGTTTGGGTGTGTTGTTAAAAGTAAAATACGGTCGGGGCGCCTGGGTGGCTCAGCCGGTTGGGCGCCCGACTTCCGCTCAGGTCACGCTCTCGCGGTATGTGAGTTCGAGCCCCGCGTCGGGCTCTGGGCTGGCAGCTCAGAGCCAGGAGCCTGTTTCAGATTCTGTGTCTCCCTCTCTCTGACCCTCCCCTGTTCGTGCTCTGTCTCTCCTTGTCTCAAAAATAAATAAACGTTAAAAAAAAAATTTTTTTTAAGTAAAATATGGTTTATACACACAAAACTGCTTCGAGGGATTTAAGTATCTTTCTCATGGTCTAAGTGGCCGTCCTTTCTGCAAACTCAGGACCCTAAACTCCCCTTTTTCACATCAGGAATTATTTTACTGAATTGTTCAATAATAATCATACTGGTTTTCCTTTCATAAATAGAATTAAAGTCTGACACTATTATAATAGATATCAAAGTTAAAATGTATCTGAAGGTCTAATTTCATCAACTCTGGCCAGGAGTTCTACTGAGGGAACAAGAAAAACTCAGGCCTTTCTGCCAGGGTGTATATATTTTTTAAGTTTATTTATTTATTTTCAGAGAGGGAGAGACAGAGAGAGAGAGAACCAGTGGGGAAGGGGCAGAGAGAGAGGAGAGGACAGAGGATCCGATGTGGGCTCTGTGCTAACAGCAGACGGCTCCATGCTGTCTTAAACTCATGAACTGTAGGATCGTGATTTGAGCCTAAGTCAGAAGCTTACCTGACTCTGCGACTCAGGCACCCCTCCGCAGGATATCTGAGGCAACCTCGGGTGAGTCCACACACATGTGAATTATGGAGAACGAAACTAGGCCAGATGGGTACTTAACACATTCATAGTGTGTAAAAATTAAATCAAAGGACATTTATTCGGGCTAAGAGGGGACACAATCTGTGGAATAATTTGGAAAAAAAAAAAGGAACATTCTTGAGTTTTTTACGTTAGCCTTTATGAGAAAGTTGTAGCAGTTTGGACATGTTTCAGCAAGAAATAGGCCGCATTTCCAGATGTCTGATTCATTTCTGGCTGTGATCAGTATCTTTTTTTTTTTAATTTTTTTTTCAACGTTTTTTATTTATTTTTGGGACAGAGAGAGATAGAGCATGAACGGGGGAGGGGCAGAGAGAGGGAGACACAGAATCGGAAACAGGCTCCAGGCTCCGAGCCATCAGCCCAGAGCCTGACGCGGGGCTCGAACTCACGGACCGCGAGATCGTGACCTGGCTGAAGTCGGACACCCAACCGACTGCGCCACCCAGGCGCCCCATGTGATCAGTATCTTTGTATAGGACCGTCCCTGTCTGGGCTGCCCTGAGAACAAATCAACAGAGAGATATAACAGCCCTTGTGCTCAGTGCTCTTGGTGACCAGCCTCCTTCTCAACTGAGCCAGCTCTACATGTCCACCCCATGGCTCTGTTGATGTCCCTGTTCCCAGCTTGGCTGCCCTCACCGGCGCCCAACATTTTCATCTCTCTACAGTGAGACAGTCCAGCCCCTCTCAAGGGGGGCTGTTCCCCAAGGGACATCAGTACAGTGGCCTCCATCCATTGTCCCTCCTTCCTCCTTCCCCAGGGGGCACCTACCACAAGGGTGGCCTTAAATGGGAGTCCTGAGCCCTGTCATCCTTAGACTTAGTGGCCTCTCTTAGTCCCTTGAGTGACCTGCCCTGTCACCGCCCATGCCAAAGCCTGGCAGTCTATACCTCTTGAATCTTTAAACATTCCTCAGATTTACTTTGTTCACAAGAGGCCCGTTTTGGCTAATCTCTTATCATCCAGCAGGCTGAATAGCGCAATTTGGCTGGGTTAGGTTGGGGATTATCCGGTTGCTTATTTTAGAGAAAGTAGATCACCCAGTGGTAGAGAAATCTCTCCTCGTGGGGTGGGAGTTGAGAGGCTCAGACTCTATAGCCACCCCTCATTAAGGGCTTCTTGGATGAAACCCGAAGCCTTCACCACCGAAAGTAGTAAATACCACGATGAGGCTGCCAGTGGTCCTGGAGTGTCACACCAGTCCCTCCCAAGGATACTTTTCTAGCAACATTTGCACCTTGGGTCTCCACTGCATGCTTTTAATTCACAGGCAAGGCCCAGCAGGCGCATTCCACCGTGATTCCTCTCCCGCCCCTTCCAGGGGTGGGAACCCCCCCTCCCTTGCCCCACTTTGCCCTGTGCATTGAGAACAGGAGGTACTCTTAGTATTTGCATGTTTTCAGAACGTGTGTTTTCTTTCTCGTCTTGTGGTGTAGGTTTTTTTCCCCCAATATAGAGGAGCACATATTTAAATAAATAAATAAATAAATATATATGTATATATATATATTTTACCAGGTTATTCTATTTTAGTGAAATAACTGATACTATTCAAAGGAAGGGAATCAGTTAGCACTATCTTGAAGCACCTCTGAAATATAAACTTCTAAGCTCCCAGTGTTCCCAGCATTGGTGAGCCCAAGCAAGCCTTTGGAAGTGGAATGTACAGAAAGAAGGAAGGAAGGAGGGGAGGAAAAAAGGAAGAAAGGAAGGAAGGAATGAAAGAAACCGTGCCCTCGGAGAGCCTCTTAGTGATATTTTAACCAGCCCCTGTAGCAGACCACTTCTCCCAGAGCGGCTTTGATGTGGACCTATTCATTCGCCTGTTTGCTGTGTTTACCTTGGGAACAGCTTTCCCTCCAAAGGGTAGCTAAGGATACGACAGAATGACTTGAAGGTTTACCCTGTGTGTTAGATGTTTAGTTTGAAATCTGCCACGGTTAACATTAGGGTCAGCGTAAGTGCACAGAAGGACCAACACTGGTGGGCATTACAGAGGCCTCTGTTCCAAGTGCTTTGCGCCCACCATCACAGTGAAGGTCACCCCAGCCCTATTAAGCGAGCACCATTATTACTTGTTTCAAAGACGAGAGGCTCAGACACACACAATATACAAACAGCAGGCCAAGATTAGAAATGAAACATTGGGTTCTGTGAATGATACTCATTCCTCTTTCATTGGCTCCTTTCCCCCTGAGCTCATAATGCATTATCGATCAAGACTGGAAATACAAGAAGTGGGTTGCTTCTTACAGGACAGACAGAATGACTGACGGAGGGATAGAAATCACCCCGTCTCCACCTACCGGCCGGTGCTGGCACCCTGCTGGGGTGGGTGGCCGAAATCTGATTTCAGGCCCTCCCTCCTCTTAACCCTCCACCCAGACTCTCCATCTTGACTAGAATAACAAGACCCAGTTCTCCCTCATTAACCCTGTTTCCTCTGCTTCTCCAGTGTCTATCCCTCCTGATGGTTGAGCCTGTCCTTCAGGATTTTTTAGTCACCCACATTCCTCTGATCCATTCCTTTTTTGCTTAACTTAGCCAGATTTGATTGTTGTAGCCAGCACTCAAAACACCTTCCTCTTTGGAAGTTTTAGGCAATTCACCGCATTGTGAATGACATCAGGTGGCTGAATCCACATGATATGTCACCCCTCAATTTATGAATTGCTATCCTGAGATACCACGAAGTAATTCTTTCCAAGGATGTAACTAATATTAAAGTAGTGGAACTTATAGAAGTCCACCATTTTTTTTTATCCACAATCCTGAAATCCATGCAGCTCTAAAAACTACTGACACTGAATTGAAGTGTGGTTGTTTACGGTCTATTACTTAATGTAAAATTCAAGTTGATGTGACAAAGAAAATGCGCGCTCCTTCCCGCTTTAATGGACTTTTGGCTTCACTCTTCTGTGACGAGCCTGTTGACCTACAGCCACACGGTCCTCCACCAACTGATGGGCCCTTCTGACGAACGTGAACAGCTTCCAGTGATTTCGTAGGTAGTCAGGGGCAAATCTTGGGCCAAATTCTGCCGAATGCGTGAACATTTAGCACCTACATTTAAAACAATCATACCTTCTGATCTTTTATGCCTAGGGAAAGCTTCCCTCTCTGTCCTCAGAACACCTCGGTCCAAAGAAAGCCAGCATGATAGCCCGAGTGCCCTGCGGTGGGTGCAATTGTATGCTGATGGGAGGATAAGCACGGTGGGATGACTCCTTCTGCTGGCCCACGGTCTCTCATCTGAGATTCTAAAATGAAAGCACGCGAACAAACAGACCACTGAAAATCAAGATTATTCTGTGCTGACGTGCTAATGTTTGCTGAGAGATCCCGGTCCCAGACCTCCCTGAGTTATTCACTGATGTATGGCACGCACACAGTATTCTCTTTCTACTCAGCCCCAAGGCTCCGAAAAAGGGATCCAAATCCCATCACTTCCGCACGCAGAGCAGAAGGCCCAGGTAATCCTTCCAATCCCTGCTTATCTTAAATACCACAACTTTCACCAACAGAACATTACGTAGCACATTTCATTCTAGCTGACGAATACATTTTTGGTACCGATTTTAGGAACACGCTCCCTGTAGCCCTTTCCACGGTGAAGTTTCCGATTCAGGTACTAGAAATGCTAGGTTGACCGCACCTGTTCTGTAGGTGAAATAAAATTTGCATAGAAACGATCATCCTCAAGACCCTGACATTTTAAGAAATGTCAACTCTTTGAAATGGAATTCTTTTTAACAATTTATGGTATCCCAGCCACATTTTAAATTGGGAAAGTTTACACAATGTTTAGAAAATACTAGGGGCGCCTGGGTGGCGCAGTCGGTTAAGCGTCCGACTTCAGCCAGGTCACCATCTCGCGGTCCGTGAGTTCGAGCCCCGCGTCAGGCTCTGGGCTGACGGCTCAGAGCCTGGAGCCTGTTTCCGATTCTGTGTCTCCCTCTCTCTCTGCCCCTCCCCCGTTCATGCTCTATCTCTCTCTGTCCCAAAAAAATAAACGTTGAAGAAAAAAATTAAAAAAAAAAAAGAAAATACTAAGCATCATGTAAATCATATTTGAAAACCTAAAGGAGTGTGATTCCAAGCAGCAGCAAAGCATTACTAACAGGGCTCCGCGCCCCACGGCCCCACCCAGTTTCTTTTTTTTCCTAGTGTTTAAAGTAGTATTGCTTAATCCAGTCTGAATGCAGTCTGAGCACGGAAACTGAAACTGTCAATGATTGGTTATGAGGTGGTTATCATCACGATATATATAATATACATATGTATACACACACACACATATGTATATATTTTAAGCAATCGAAAACAAAAACTGTTAAATTGCTTAGAAAATCCATAGATCTCCAATAATGTCTTGAGGTTTCCTAAGGCCCAGGAACCCTACTTTGAAAAACACTAACAATCATGTGAATTTAGCCAGCATACCAAAAGCTCTCCTTCAAGTAGTTCCCTGGGGTGTGATAAAAATGTAAGTATATTTGGCATCCAATGGAGTCCTGCCAAGAAGGACAATAGTGTCTTTTATTTATTTTTTATTTTTTTTTTAACATTTATTCATTTTTTGAGAGGGAGAGAGACAGAGCCTGACGGGGGGAGGGGTAGAGAGAGGGAGACACAGAATCAGAAGCAGGCTCCGGGCTCTGAGTTGTCAGCACAGAGCCTGGGGCGGGGCTTGAACTCACAGACTGCAAGATCATGACCTGAGCTGAAGTCAGACATTTAACCCACTGAGCCACCCAGGGCCCCAACAATAGTTCCTTATAAATGCTAAATAAATTAACATACCTAAATTGCAAAGTTTAGTACATTAAAAATGTAAAGTAAATTAAAGTGAATTAATGTGAAGTAAAATTAAAAAGTAAATGTGAAAGTCATGTGAAGTAAATTTAAAATGAACCAATGCAATTTTAAACGAACCAATAAAATCGCAGTGTGTTTGACGGGAATTTAATTCATTTGAAATTTTAAATGTTTAGCTTTTATCACTGGAAGGGAAAAAATGTAAAGAAATTTCGTGTATTGCATTATCTGGAACTGTTAAAAAACATTTTGCTCATTCTATCCATATATTTTCCGTGTAGTGGAACAAGCATAGTGGATACATTCTACTGTAGGAGGCTATGCCTGAAAATATTCCAAATGGGGGCAGGGGGGACATCTACCACGGTAGTAAGTTGTACTTCAGGAAAGACGAAATAAAGAATGCAAGAGTTTTACCCTCACTAAGGATGCTGTTATGTAAAGAAAGTTTGCTCTTTTTCACAGAAGCCAGGAAAAGGTTAAAAAAAAAAAAAAAAAAGCCTGGCAAAGCTGGACTGATCTAGGACTAAGGTGAGGTTCTAGAACGAAAGGTTCAGGACTCTGGGACAATTCTCATATTCTCGCACATTTATCCAAAGCCAAGAAATTTACAAAAAGAGGTGAACATACTCTAAGGATGGGTTGTAGAGTACAGGGTTATCTGTTTTGTGGCTTTATCTTCCATAGTATACTTTTTTTGTAGGTCAGATTGAATGATAGCATGGGGCTTGCTTGATTGAAATAAGGTACAAACCGTCAATGGTATAAAGCATCACAAATAAAAATGAAGTTGCTCAATATATAATATTGCCGTAATGTGTAGGTTTTTAATGTAGAAACTCAGTTTTTAAATTGTTTGTTTTCAATGTCAATGTAACAACAATCAATAGGTTATGTGTGTTTATACAGATATATATACATATATATACATATGTATATGTAATATTTAATCTACCGGTGGTCAAATTAACAACTGCTATAAAAACATAGGCAATACATACAAGTGACTGAATTCTGTCCTGTTCTCAATCATTTGTTTGGTTCTGTAACTATCTAACCTGGAGTCAGATGTAGCTCTCTGTCGTTACAGTTAGTTGCTTTCTTTTAAGTCTTCCAAAAATAAAGAAAAACCCCTCCAAAGTGCCCCTGGCTCGAAGTTTTCCTGGCTCTTTCTCGGTGGATTCCAGAGGGTTTCATTACATCCTAGACCCGAAGGGCCCCCTGAATAGCAGGAAGAAGCAGAAGAAGGTATCAGTTTAATTGAAAAGAGTCCATTTGCTCCCAAAGATTTTATATAGGTCCCCGCCAGAGACTGTGTCTCTTTCCCAGTGGGACACTTTCTCGGGACGCACGTAAAAAGGAATGAAATTCTGACTAAATGTCTAGCGCCACCTATTGGTAGTTAAGTATATATGGATTCTTGGCGACTGACGTCCCCACCAAAGTGGAAATAGAAGTGATTTTGATGATTGTTTCCAATTCATATGTCCATACGTGTGCTTTACGATAACTGTTGTATTTAAATATTGATGATGATGATGATACAAATTGAGTTATTTTAAGTTATGGTTTGCGTTATTCAGTTTCACAATTCCCTTAAAGCAGCACATGCAGGGACAGTTTACTTTTCAATAGTAAATGGAAAACGGTAGAAAGATCTAGAGTATGAGGAACAATGACATGGCATCTTCATATTTTGTTTTTTATACCTCGTCTTGAAATGCTGTTGTCACCCACAGCACAACGTGCCCTGACTGTACACTGTATCTTTTAACACAGTCTTTGGATTGTTTCTCCCCTGACATCCAAGACTTTGAAATAATAAAGGTATTTAAATACAATTACTTCTCTGTGCCAGGACAAAACGGGCCACCAATGGTGCTGAGACAGCTGGATTTCCGCACGGAACGAATAGAGTTGGACCCTAGCTCACACCACAGACCGCCATAATTAACTAAAAAATGGCTAAACACCTAAACAAAATGTGGCATATACATACGATACAGTATTTATTCAGCCTTAAAAAGGCAGGAAGTTCTGACACATGCTACAACATGGGTGAACTTTGAGAGCGTTATGCTAAGTGAAATAAGCTTCATTTAGGAGGTAGTCAAGTTCATAGAACAGAAGGCAGGATGCTGGCGGCCAGGGGCTGAGAGGGAGACGGGCGTGTGTCATGGTTAGGGAATTTTAGTTTGGCAGATTGAAAAGAGTCGCACAGCAACGTGGATGTACTCAACACCACTGAACTGTATGCTTGCTGAACTTAATGGTTAAGTTCACCACTGAACTTAATGGTTAAAATGGTCCGTTTTGTTATGTGTATTTTACCACAATGAAAAATAGATAAAATCCTAAAAAAAAAAAATGGATCAAACAGAAATGTAAGAGCTGAAACTATAAAATTCACAAAAGGAAACATAGGCATAAGCGTTCATGATCTTGGTTTAGGGAAAGTTTTCTGATTTTTGACACCGAAAGCACAAGCAACCAATGGAAAAAATACACAAAACAGACATCAAAAGGAACAACTTCCACGCTTCCAGGGAGAACCGTTTGCAAATCATATATCTGACAAGAGACTTGTATCTAGAATATAAAAAGAATTCTGGCAACTCAATAATCAAAAGACAACCCAATTTCAAACGGGGCTTAAGAGTTTGAATAGACATTTCTCCAAGGAAGACATACAAACCGCCAATAAGCACATGAAAAGATCCTCAACATCATTACTCATCAGGGAAATGCAAATCAAAACCATAATGAGATGATGGTGTATACCCACTACGATGGCACTAATCAAAAAGACCGCTAATAAGGGGCGCCTGGGTGGCTGAGTTGGTTAAGCGTCCTACTTAGGCTCAGGTCATGATTTCCTGGCTTGTGAGTTCCAGCCGGGAACTGGGCTCTCTGCTGTCAGCACAGAGCCTGCTTGAGCCCTTCTGTCCCCCTCTCTCTCTGCCCTCCCCTGCTCACGCACTATCTCTCTCGAAAAGAAATAAGCATTAAAAAAAAAAAAAAGACTGGTAATAACAAGCATTGGCGAGCATGTAAGCAATTGCAACTCTCGGACGTTGCTGGTGAGATTTTAAAATGGTGCAACCACTTTGGGAAACACTTCAGCAGGTTCCTCAAATGGTTAAATATAGTTACCATATGGTCTAGCAATTCCAGCCCAAGAAAAATGAAAATATGACTCTGCATAAAAACTTGCATACAAATGTGCATAGCAGCATTATTCACAATAGCCCCCAAACAGAAACAACCCACGTATCTATTAGCTGATGAGTGGATGAGTAAAATGCAGCGCACCCCTACAAGGTAATGAATCAACCGGAGAAATAAATGAAGTCACCGATCCAGGCTACAACATGGATGAGCCTTGCTAAGCAAGGGAAACCAGCCACAAAAGACCACAGAGTGTATGATTCCATCTGCATGAAATGTCCCAAACGGGCAAAGCTAGAGAGACAGAAGTAGTTGGTGATTTCCTGGGATTATGGAGGTCTGGGGGGAAATGAGAGGAGACCGCCAAAAGCTTCTTTTTGGGGTGATGAAAACATTTTAAAATTGACTGTGGTTAATTAGTAATTCTAATTAGTAATTTAGTAATTCGCAGATACCTGTGAGTATACTAAAAGCCACCGAATTACACATTTTGAAAGGGTGAATTGTAGAATCTGTGAAACATATTTAAAAAAAAAAAAAAACTGTTGTTAAAAAAAAAGAGAGTGGATGGGTCAATACTAGATTCGCCCGTCATTAAGCTGTGAGATTGATGAAAATAAAGTGAATAAAGCTCAAAAGAGAAATGCCAAACACCTTTCATGGTACTAAGGCATACAAAATGATTCGTTTAGTGACTGTGAGGTTATTACAGTGCTTTATAGCTTGAACATTTATTTTGCTACAGTAATTTCCACTAAAATTGAAAACAGAGACATTGTTCTTACAATCCTCTATCTCCACTCATTCTTTGCAACCGGCAACATGAACTAGTAGCTGAAATCTTGAAATTGTCCCCCAGCTATGACTACTATCCCTCTTCCTGGGATTGTCTTTTATATATGTTAATTTCCTAAATGCACAAGCTGTTATTTTCATTCAGAATGTTAAAGTGACCCGGAGGTAAAAATCATTTAAAAAGTCTTGATTTTCACAGCCTTTTCTGCATTAGAAGCTTAAAGAATCCCCAAGGCAAGGCTTCTCCAAGCCAGGTCTTAAGAACCATCCAGGTGAGAATTTCCTCGGCTGCTTGGTAAAAATGCAGATTAATGCAAGTTACCTCAAACCTACCATACCCCCAGGTGCTTTTTATGCAGACTAGCAGGTGTAGGTTTAGAAATATTTTACTTCCCTACTTCATCAGAGAGGTAAGAGTTTCGAAATCTCATTGCCATATGGAGAATTACAGAATCCTAGAATGTGTAAGCTGAGAGGCACTCAAGAGTAATCTTGGGCAACCCTCTCATTTTATGGAAGAAGAAATGAGATGATTAGCCCAGAGCCATACAGCTATTAGGGGCACAGCCCGACGAGATGGAGCCCAGGCCCAAAGCAGTGTCCTGACTCAGTTGGGACAAAGTTAGGTTGATCGGGGGCCCCTGGAGCACACAATACATCCATCCATAGTTAGCTAGAATCTTGAAGCTTAGTTCTGTATATAAATAGGGTCCAGAGAAGAGAGGAATGAAATAGCATGAAAGAGGTCCCCGTCAAGATGATATTTTAAAGTTTTCTTTGCTAGAGCTCTTCTATATTCTCCAACATAAATTTAAAGTTGAATATGTAGTCTCTGAATAGGATTTCGTGCCGTCTCTTACAATATTATGTAAGTGTATGTAAATAAGAAAGCTCAGTTCCGTATTTGTAGAGTCAACTACTTCTCCTCTCCTTGTTGGACACTTGGGACTCCCCATTAAGAGCTTTCTAAATGTTGAGATGCTTCAACAAAGCAATTTCACAAGTTAGTTTTCTCTCCTTCCTTCTCCCTCTCCCTCTCCTTCTCTCTTTCTCTTTCCTTCTTCTGGTCCTGGAAACTGGCCAGCAAGATTATTTATGGCTCTTAGTTCACTCACACCTTAATAATAAACAGAAGCAGTTTTCTTTTGTTTTTGCATTTCAACAGCATGGTAGTTACAAGTTGGCTCCCATCCGAAAGCCCTCTCCGGGTCTAACGTGCTGTGCTGAGTATATACATGATTAACCAGTACAATACGTGCAGCAAAGAAACCAGGTGAGAGATTTATTGATTCTGGCTGAAACAAATTGAAAAGCAACCTTGAACACTTTGTGAAGTCCATAATGAGTTCCACAAATCAACTCTGGAGCCAGTTTAGCACGTCCATTTAGTTGAGGCAAAGAGCCTGTGTTTGATCTAACTTAATAAAAGTGATTCCAGTGTAAAAACGTAGGTCAACAAAATGACGAGATTCTAAAATTCCAAGGGGTGTTTTGTGTGTGTGTGTGTGTGTGTGTGTGTGTGTGTGTTTACTAAGAGAAATGCATTTATTTCAAATAGAATTAATGATTTTGGTAACAGATGACATTTTGTTAGATATTTGGGGGATTCCTTCTACTAATGAATACTTTGTGATTGATTTGTGGAATGAACAAGTGTCCCCACGTAAAGCCGATTGCAAGTAAAATTCAATGACTTGGACTTTCTAGAAAATTTCTCTGCCTCTCGGGAGTCAGAATTCAAACTGGGACTGTAAACTAGAACAAAGAGTTATTGAGTGTAGTTGATATCACAGAACAGAATTTTGCTGTAGTGATATTTACCTCATCCGAGTTAAATATATTAACTGACAACATGAAGAGGCCATGTCTTCTGAAATTCACTAGAAGGTTAAAATATCGGAGTAATCAGAGCAGCATAGAGAATAACAATTATTTAACTCGCTTGCACCAATTGACTACGTAACATGAGAAATGGAGAGAATGTGTGTATCTGAGCACATATGAATGATCAGGATAGTACAGACACAATCTCAGCCTCAAATTTTTCATCGTGGATGTTTTCTGCCGGTTTGTTTGTTCTGTTTGGGAACCATAAAAGGAATATATCAAATATATCTTCCCTTGGATCTTAAATTTTGTTCGCAACATTTTTCAGTTTAGGTTAGGGATTATCTGGTTCTCTAGCAGTAGAGAATTCCCTTTGTGTGGGAAGATCATAACTAGGTTAAAGTGAGCACAGGTAAATCATCCAGTCAGCTATCAGGAAGTTTGATTCTTTTACAAGGCTGCAACCTCCTTTTTTCCTGGCCCCAAATAAAAATGACTAAGTTCCCCGAAGGGTGGGGTGATAAGAGAATCAAAAACGAGTAACCGTGCTGCATTCTGGCTGCAATCGGACTCCTTGTTTTGGTAGAAAAACCCGCAGATTTAAGAACTGAATAGTAAGCCCTCAGTCTATTGCTTACAACTAGAAGAACTCTGTCTTCTCTAGGCAAATGTTTCCAGACAGAAAACCTACCATAATCAATTTTAGAAAAATATTCCTCTTTGAGGCAGGAAGGACAAATAAGATGTTTAAACGGCAGCTGGTAAAAATCATTTGCTAACCCTCAGTGTGGTAGCTGAGGCCGCCCTGACCCACAGCCGTGATGTCTTGCTTCGCAGAGAACTGGCAGTGGGGTCTTGCACTGACCGAGAACTCCAGCGATTGCCACATCAAGCAAGACATGTTGCCACTCATGCTTAAATCTGAAAGCCGTCTGGTTAGGGTACAGCTCAATGTGTAGACAAAGAAGGCTTTTCTTTGTCATTTTGAGTCCTCGGAAAACTAGAGAATGCATTTTTGCGCAGAACATGGTCATGTGCCTTTTCAATCCCTTTGTGAAAATTATTTAAGAGGATAACGTATTGACTACGGATGAGAATTTTCTCCTACGCAAACATTTTTCAAGTTCATGCAATCCCCAACCTTATTTAATACCACTGAGCGTGATGCTGAATTTTTCTGGAATATGTTATCAAGTTCCCAAATGAACAAGCAAGAGCATACCCGGTAAACATATACAACCAACACGTATTAGGAAAACGGAAAAGGGTTGTGTGTTGAAACTTTCTTCCCATCTTACTGTTACTCTAGTGTCGTTTTGAACTTGATCAACATAAGGTAAACTTATCTTTTTTTTTCTCCTTTTTTCAAAGTTCATCAGTATTCCAGCCATAAACTTTAATTGCCATTTAATTTTAATGAGAGTGAGAAAGAGAGGGTGAAAACTCACTTTACCCATTCCAGGCAGGAAGGTGGAAAGAGAGGAAACACCTCATTTAGGATTCTGAGGTAGATTTGTACAATGCTTTAAGCAAGATTCTTTCAAAAGTAACCATAAAGTCAAGTTGGAAATAAGACGTAAAATAATAAATCAGGTTTAAAATCAAACTTGTCAGATGTTAAAATTGTCCTATGACTAATCATAAATCCATTAGTTTATGTGCTAGAACATTTTTCTATTAACTACTATGGAAGAGAAGCTAATTCATTTACTGCTAATGTGGAAATGAGCCTGTGGGGGGACGGGGGTGGGGGGGTAGTGCAGGGGAATAGGGAAGGAATAATATCCTGATTGGTGCAACCCTAGTGTCTGTTACCCTCCGACCAGGTTTCAATTTCAAACAAAACTTTTCATATCTGTGTCTTTTCCAGATTGTCTCTGATTTCTAATTTTCTAAATTTTTTTAATGTTTATTTTTGAGAGAGTGAGACAGAGAGACAGACAGAGCATGAGCAGGGGAAGGGGCAGAGGGAGAGGAGGACACAGAATCCAAAGCGGGCTCCAGGCTCTGAGCTGTCAGCACAGAGTGGGATATGGGGCTCGAACCCACGAACCACGAGACCGTGACCGGAGCTGAAGTTGGATGCTTAACAGACTGAGCCACCCAGGCGCCCCTGATTTCTAATTTTTTAAAATAGCAGTTTTACTGTTATGATTGACATACTATATGATTCACCCATTTCAAATGTACCATTGAGTGGTTATTAGCAAACTCAGAACTGTGTGGTCATCCCCTCAATCAAGTTTACAGCACTCCATCACCCTACAAAGAAGCCCTAACCCTTTTAGCCATCACCCCGGTTTCTCCGTACCCCCAGCCCAAGCAACTGATCATCTATTTTCTGTCTATGGATTTGCCCACTCTGTACCCCTCATATAAATGGAATCATGCAGTATGTGGTCCTTTGAGGAAAACCTTTTCATCTGTGACTAATTTTGAAAACTTACAGAGGGTTACTAAAAACTTACACAAAAATCCATTTTTCCTTTATCCAAATTCATCTATTTTAACTAAATGTTAGTGGGTTTCAATGTCTTCGTTCCTGCAGCAATACAACAGTAAAAAAAATTCTATTTATGTATGAATGGTCTGTGATTGCTTATAAATAATTTGGATTGTCATTTTGAACATTCTTAAAATTACTTGAAATTTTGGGGTGCCTGGCTGGCTCAGTTGGTTGAGCATCTGACTTCGGCTCAGGTAGTGATTTTGCAGTTCGTGGGTTCAAGCCCCACATCGGGCTCTGTGCTGACAGCTCAGAGCCTGGAGTCTGTTTCAGATTCTCTGTCTCCCTCTCTCTCTGCCCCTTCCCCGCTCATGCTCTGTCTCTCTGTCTCCAAAATAAATAAACATTAAAAAAATGTCTTGAAATTTCAGGGATAGATATGTATTTGATACAGGCCAAATGATTCTTTTTGCATGAGCCCAGAAATACACGAAAGTGTAAGACTCTAGCAAGTGAAATGAACTGAACACAATACACAAGAAATAGGATTTGAGAAAGCCAAAACGATGCCAACCCCTTTTCCACCATTCTTATCAAATTGCGATGATAATTAACTAGTCTTTATTAAGCACTTTGTGTCCCAAAGTGGTATAAGGAGGTATAAAGTGGTATAAAGAGGCATCTGAACAGTGGTCAATTTTAACAAAAATAACCAACTGCAATATACTGGGGTCTGTACTCTGTTAGCAAAATTTTGAAAAGTAGCAGGGCGCCTGGCTGGCTCCGTTAGAAGGGCATGCGACTGGTGATCTCAGGGCCGTGAGTTCCAGCCCCACGTCGGGTGTAGAGATTACTCAAACAAATGAATAAAGTTTTTAAAAGTTTTCGAAAGATCGCCACGGAAGACATAAATAGTCAACTCTCTCTGGGAGGAAGCCACTACAGGAATCATAGAAAGGGATGTAGCTGAAGAAAAACTTGAGTCCTAATTTTTCCCCTTTGGCAAAAAGACATTAAAGGTGGCCCAGGCAACGTCTGTTTTATGGGAAAAGTGGTAAGATGAAGTTAAGAAGATGCTTTGTTCTGGAGTTTTATTATCTTAGGCCTAAGAGCCTAAGGTACATGTTTTGCTTGTTGGTTTTTTAGGAATAATAGTATTCAGGGTACCTACCATACATTTAAACTAGCACACATTACGTTTTTCCTCTATGTTGGCACAATTCTATCATATCATTAACACCTTACTACTTTTACTATGTTAGCAGTGTTCTTCCTCAGGAAGAGGACCACGGGAAGGCTTGTAATACAGATTCCCCAGGCCCTCGGGAGGAGTCTGGGAGACACGGCTGGGAGCATGCTACCCTTGGAGTCCATAATGGGAAGCTAAGTTCAGGACACTGCGTTACCACATTAGTCTATGGATAGAAAGTATCACTACAAAAATACTGAATGAAAAGCATGTTGACCTAAGTGTTCAAGCCAGGCTGGAGTGCTCACAGTAATCGAAGGCAACCGGAGTCCTTCAAGCCCTGGGAGAATGACACACAGGCCAGCAGGGAAATGGTGGAAATGGCCTTTTTACACGTGAGAAACCGTGTTAACAGCATGGAACAGTAGAAAAAGCATAAACTGTGAAACTTCCCAGATTTGTGACTCTGGGGGATCGTTTTATCTCTCTGAACTTCATTTTCTTCTTGTGGGGGTGGGGGGAGGGGAAGGAAGCCGTATGAATATCTAAGCAGTAGGGTTATTTTGAAGATGAATTTGAAGTATGTACATAAAAAAACTTTGCAGAGTGCGAAGTATAAATATTCTTATATTTTGCAAAACAACAAAGGGCTTTTCCTCATTGATGCGCTTAAAAATGCAGTATCCCCTTTAAAAAAAAAATGAACTTACATACCAGAAGGGAGGTGGGTGGGGGCTGGCTGAAATAGGCAATGGCACTTGACCATTGGAGGGCACTTGCCATGATGAGCACTGGGTGATGTATGGAAGTGGTGATTCACCATATTGTACATCTGAAACTAATAGGACACTGTATCTTAACTGACTGGAATTTAAATAAAAACTTTATTTATTTTTAAATGTTTATTTATTTTTGAGAAAAAGGGAGAGAGAGAGAGGGAGGGCAGAAAGTGAGCGAGACAGGGAATGCCAAGCCGTCCCTGTGCGGTCAGTGCAGAGCCCCATGTGGGGCTCGAACCATGAGCACTGAGATCATGACCTGAACTGAAATCAAGAGTCAGATGTTTAACTGAGTGAGCCACCCGGGGGCCCCTTAAATAAAAACTTTTAAGAAATTAAAACATGGGGGCCCCTGGGTGGCTCAGTCGGTTGAGCATCCAACTTCGGCTCAGGTCATGATCTCACACAGTCTATGGGTTTGAGCCCCAAGCAGGGCTTTGAGCTGACAGCGCGGAGCCTGCTTCAGATTCTCTCTCTGTCTCCCTCTCTCTCTGCCCCTCCTCTGCTTGCGCTCGGTCTCTCAAAACTAAACGTTAAAAAAAAAAAAAAGAAATGTAAAACTGAGGGAATGTGACTCCACCATTTAAGCAGCTTTAAGCCTACTGCTAAATGCAACTTAGAATGGAAAGCATTTTGGATGAACGGTTCAGTGTCTGCCTGGAAAATGCAATTTCTCCCCAATGAACAATTGCAAACCCTCGTCTGAACGAAGGCCGTAGTATGGCAGCAATGTGTTAAGAGGTACAAACAATGAATCAATGTTATTATATGTAAATATCTCCCATACACAGAAACTTGTGACCACAGCTCTTTGTTGATGGTGATGGGAACAAAAGGAAGATGGGACCCGACGGGCCTTGTGACAGCCAGGACAGCCAGGACTCCGGGTTGTAGTTAGAAGTTAGATGAGCGGGGGATGGTGTGGAGAGTTTGCCTCCCAAGTCTGATCTCATTAGAAAGACAAAGGCACCTCACGAGCCTAGGCCATTCGTTACATGCGATCTACAGGATGGCATGTGTGTTGTCACAGCTCCAAATGCCTTAGGGAAAGGACTACATCCTTTGATTTCCCAGATTGGCTATTAGAAACGTCGCGTCAGTTTTTTCATTGGTAAAACAGAAGAAATTAAATACGTATATGTAATTTATATAGATGATATGTAGGAGTATCTATCGGATAATCATATAGGCTTCAATTTGGCAGCAGGAGAAAGAATTCACATCTGTGACTTAGAAGCAGGCCATCAGAAGGTGAGGTTAACCTAATTCTCCCTTTCGTCCTTGCTAGAGTTTGCCGTCCAGGCCTTTTAGTCCTTCTACGTCCACACTAAATCTGGGCAGGGAGGCGGAATGCTTTCCTGTCTCTACCCACCACAACACGCAGCCTCCTGGTGCCACAGTAAATAATGTCAACAAGGGGGGTGGTTGATTTGGCACTTAGTAGCAATAGAGGTTTTCATCTAGTATCACGTTTATAGTCAATTTGTTACCTCCTTTGAAAAGAATAAAGAAAGGGGAGCCTGGGTGGCTCCGTCGCTTGAGTGTGGCTCCTGATTTGGGCTCAGGTCGCTATCCCAGGGTCGTGGGATCGAGCTCCGCTTCGGGCTCTGTGCTGAGTGTGGAGCCTGCTTGGGATTCTCTCTCTCCCTCTCTCCCTCTCTCGCTCTCTCTCTCTTTCTCAAATTAATTAATTAACGAAAACAATAAAGAAGGACTAGGAACCTGAAAGTGCAAGATGAGAAAAAGGCTGCTGTTTTAAGGTTCCGGGTTTTCTGAGAGAGGCTCTCAGAGGTCTCTGTGCCGTGGGGTGGGACAGGGCGCCGTCCCGCCCAGCCTGCGGGGCAGAGGCAGAGATCTCGCAAGGGAGCAGGTCGGGGTAGCGATGCAAGAGTTCGGTGCACATCAGATGAACCTTTTAACCAAAAACGGGGGCTTGTATTTTGCACGACTTTGCCATTTCACGTTTCTAGCGATTCATTTTTACCGTCTTCTGAAAGTGTCCACGTGCGACAGGTTGGCAAAAAAGAAAAAACCCGATCCTTCTCCACAGACGGTTGGAGAAGCTGTGCTTTCAAGAACGCGTCATCGCGATCAGCCTTTCGACTACGGGGTCATTTTCTCCGCAGAAATAGTGCCGTGGGCGTAGAGAGAGGGGGTGGGGAGGGGTTCCTGGCCTCAGATCTCGCTGTTGTTTGCTGTGGGCGTGGGGGTCTTTCTTAGTCAACCTGCAGGTGGCTTGGTAGAGATTCCTTCTTCCCAGCTCCTGGCTCCAGGTGATAGCTGTGGTCTCATCCCCTCAACAAACACCTTCAAAGAGCTAGCTGTAGATATGAAGAGGGCAGGAAGATTGGCTTTCTCCAAAGACAGAGAGACTGGAGGGGGAGGGGGGAGGTGAAAATCATATTCTTAATCACAAACAAACACAATTAACCGGCAACTGGATTAAGATACCTAATCAGTCAAAATTATTTAGAGGCTCTTATAACCATCACCCTTCTTTTGAAAGTTCTTAGTTACTCTGTGAGATAATACTCTGTTAATGAACTACATGTCCATAGGGAGCATTCCTCCCTCTTAAAGCGACCAATATGAGGCTTCAATGAAAGCAATGCAAGCTCTCAGGGGGAAGAGTGTGTCAAAGAAATGACAAGACATGGAAATGACTAGTGAGCCACTAACCAGCAGTCAAAAGTGTCCCCAGTTTTGCTCCGACTGAGGGCACGGGGAAATCATCTACTGACTGAGCTCAGTCTCCGGCAATCATTCATTCGCTCAACAAATCTTGCTGAGTCCCCCTGATGTGCCAGTCACCATCTGTCCTGGGCACAGTGGATCCAGGAAAATGCACAACACAGATAACGTCTCAGGGAGCTGGCATTTTAATGGGGAGAGGAATGGATGGCAAACAGAGAAATATGAAATATGATGACTGCCGATAATAAAATTATAAAGCAGGTGAGAGAACAGAGTGTGATAGGTTTGTCGGGGAGGTGGCGGACATTGGCTACTTTAGGTAGGATGGTCTCAGACTAGGTGTCATCATTCAATGAGGGAGCCATAAAAAAATATCGGGGGCTTTGGTTCCATTGCAGAGGGAGGAGAATGTAGGCTTCGAGGAGGAAGCAGCTTGGGCTATTTTAAGAACAGGGAGAGGCCGGTTGGCTAGAATATCGTGATGCGGGCACAGAGCAGAGAGGTGGGACTAGAGAGAGAGAGGTAAGAGCTAGTTTATGCGGGACCGCATAGGCTACCGCAATGGATAGGATGCCTCCAGAGGGTTGAACTGGGATTGGTGATTATACGTGAGGCTCAAGCATCAGAAATGTTCACTATTAAAAGGTACCCAAATCAATTGCTAGTCAAAAGCGTTGAAAAGCATTTACATTACTTACCTTTATTTTTTTTTTTAATTTATAATGTTTTTATTTATTTTTGAGAGACAGAGTGTGAGCAAGGGAGGGACAGAGAGAGACAGAGAGAGAGAGACAGAATCCAAAGCAGGCTCCAGGCTCTGAGCTGTCAGCACAGAGCCCCACGCGGGGCCCGAACTCACAAACCGTGAGGTCATGACCTGAGCCGAAGTCGGGTGCTCAACGGACTGAGCCGCCCAGGCGCCCCAACATTACTCATCTTTAGAAATATGCTACTCTAATTCATCTGTTAAATAGAATAAACTAAGTAATGGCAAAATCAGACTAGTATAAGCCCTTCAACTACTTAAACCGTGCAAGAATTAAAGGTTCAGTGTGAACAACTCTTCCACGACTCAGTTGGTCTATTACATATGTTTTGTAAGTCTCACTCTGTACAGTGATCAAACCAGTTGATTCATCGTCATTAAATCATTCATGCCTACGGTCTTCACTTGACTAGAGGCTGCCCCTTCTGGCTCTGGGATGTTTGATCACCATGTTTTCTGAAGAAACAACCCAGTAAGACTTTCCTCCTTCGGATCTGAAAAGGAAGAAAAGATTTGCCCAGCAGAGACGAGCCTGGGGTGAGCCCTGGGCTGTCCACTGCAACTGAACTTGTACCAGCTCACTGTGCGGGTTGTGGGGGTGGGGGGGCGGTTGAGGGGGGTAGAGGAGATTAGCAGGGCAGCTCCAAGCTATGCCGAGAGAAAGCAGCCATGGAAGATGCAGTTTGGGGGGGGGGGTGCTGAGCCCAGTTTGGAGGCTCAGAGGCTGGTCTTCGTTTTAATACTGTTCCACCAAACTTTCTCTCTCATGCTGAAGATGGAAATGATTCATGGGAATTCACTCATGCATAGAAGCAGGGTAAATGAGATTGGTGAACCTCTGCACTTTGGGCAAGTCGTGAAATCTGCCTTGTTATGCATTATTTTCTTCATGTAAGATCATGAAGAGTAATGTCTGTGTGGGTGTGGCTGACAGAAGGGAGAGGCAATATATTTATGTAGTATTTCCTCAAAGTGGCCACACATTCCCATGAACGCTTCTGGAAAATGTTATTTAACACTTATCCCTCTTGCTTCCTTAGAGTTTTTCGTAAAAGAAATCCTCCTAGGTCGAGCCCGTCTCTAGTTTTCCTTTAGCTCTGACGGAAAGCCCAAGGGATATATTTTTTTCATATTTTATTTTTAAGTAATCTCTGAGCTCAACATGGAGCTCGACCTTACAACCCCAAGGTCTAGAGTCATGTGCTGTATGGAGTGAGCCAGCCAGGTGCCCCTAGTTTTTTTGGTTTTAAAGGTACAATCTTGTAGTTCCAAAAGTATGGGTGACCTCATTCGAAACAAACAAAAGTAATGTCTTGTAATTTTTTAAAATATTTATTTATTTTTGAGAGAGAGAGAGAGAGAGAGAGAGAGAGCACAAGCAGGGGAGGGGCAGACAGAGAGGGAGACACAGAATCCGCAGCAGGTTCCAGGCTCTGAGCTGTTAGCACAGAGCCTGATGCAGGGCTCGAACTCACGAACCAGGAGATCGTGACCTGAGCTGAAGTCAGAGGCTTAACCGACTGAGCCACCCAGGCTCCCCTGTAATTTTGTTCTTAAGTTATTCCTGAGGAATATGCTGGGGAGTAAAGATAGTGAAGAAGAAGACTTTGACATTATGCTTTATGGTCACCTTTTATACTTACAATAATTTTCACATAAATTGAAACACGTAATGCTTTCTTTCCCTTGCTTCTAAACATGGCAAGTGGAGTTCATACAGAGGTATTTATGGGCCTGGGAGCCAAGAGCAGGCAGGTGGAGCGGTAAGAAGACTGATTGCATCAAGCAAATACGCAGATATCTCGAGGGTAATGGGAACCAGGTGTCTTACTCTTGGAAAGGGATTTACAAATATGGAAAGGCAGTGGGCTAGCAAGAACTCTGAGACATTGGATTGGCATTGGAGATAGCCTCAATTAACTCATGGTTTTAATAGATTTTAGAGGTTGGGGCACCTGGGTGGCTCAGTCGGTTAAGCGTCCGACTTCGGCTCAGGTCACGATCTCGCGGTCCGTGGGTTCGAGCCCCACGTCAGGCTCTGGGCTGATGGCTCGGAGCCTGGAGCCTGCTTCGGGTTCTGTGTCTCCCTCTCTCTCTGCCCCTCCCCTGTTCATGCTCTGTCTCTCTCTGTCTCAAAAATAAATAAACGTTAAAAAAAATTTAATAGATTTTAGAGGTAGATAAGGACATACGGTAGATACATGTGTATATGTACTTGCACACGTGGATGCATGTTTCCCAGCTCTGTCTGCTCAGTGTATGCAGGAGCGGTGGTGCCCCGGTATCTATGACAACCAAGATCCTGGTTTCCAAATGCCATCCTCCACCGAAAGATGCCCTTGATTCCTTGGAGAAATGACTGAATCAGGGCTAAGGCAGGGGATGTTCAAGATGAGCCTGGGCTATCTTGTTATGCTCAAAAGTAAGGAAATGGCCAAAGACTGATAAGGACATAGCCAAAGGACACAGGAGCCAGCTCGAAAGGTGCCCAAATCTGCGTTGACCAAAATGTCGACACCTTGAACAGCCAAACAAATAACACCAGTTCAGGATGACTATCCAATGAATAAAGAAGGAATCCATGAATCCATCCTGATATAAATAAATAAACAAACAAATAAATAAGTGGATAAACTTCTGTATACTAGAAGGAATAAATAAATATAGAAGAAATGATAGGAATAGAAAACCACCATTTGTCACCCATCTAAGTGGATGCTAAGGCAGGTGGGTGGAGGTTTGAGGAGGAGTATGATAGGAGTATAATGGCAGAACTCCCCCTACAAAAAAACACTTCTCAGTTGCACAGGGGAAAAGGATGATGGGACGGCGGAGAAACTGGGCAGATATCAATGTCATCAGGTGACCAAGGCTACTTCGCCAGTGACGATATGGGCTGACATCTAGCCTCCCTGAGAAGAGCACATTCCCATTTGGGCAGATTTCCTACCAAGGCTATGTGAGCCCATAGCAGACAGACTTCATCGCGGAACATCTTTTGGGAATGAAAACCCCGCATTCTTCAAAACTATAAAGGTTATAAGAGACAAGAAAGACCATGAACCGAGGAACTGTTTCCAATGGAAGTCTGAAGAGACACAATAACTAAATACAATGTGTGATCCTGGACTGAACATTGGACCAGAAAAAAAAAAAAAAAGAGAGAGTTTGTTAGAGCAGTTTGCAAAATTTGAGTTGGGCATGGGGCTTAGATGGATGGTAGTGATGTTTATTTCCTGATTTGTTTGGTTGTTTGGTGGTCATATGGGAGTGTGTTCCATAGAATGAGGGAGACATTGCATCACAGCTTTGCTCTTAACCGGTTCAGAAAAAGGCTAATGACATACGTGGCTATGTTTTATTATATAAGATATAACATAATACACTGATGTATCACATAGTTATGTAGTATCCAGAATGTATTGGTATATGTTAGTGATAACGAATATATGTGTCGTATATTTATATTGTTCTATACATTACACATTTTTAGAAAGGGAGAGTGAGCTAAAGTAAATGCGGGGAAAAGTCCTTGTTTATTTAGACAGAAATGGAGCAAAAGTGATAAAATGCTGCCAAATTGTCTTAGTGACGGTGATGCAGTTTTTTATACTATTCTTGCAACTTCTAAGTTTGTAGTTATTTCAAAATAAATGATTTTAAAAGAGCACCTGCGTGTTTACATACGTGCATAAGTAACAAGTGCTTTCCTATATTAGCGTAGTATGTGAAATTACCTGGGCAAGACATTTCCATGTTCCCAAATTCTCTCTAGGGTAATTATAAAGAACTCGGAAAAAAGCAGGGTGTGGGTTATGCAGTCCCTTTCTGCCCTAAGATTCTGTCAATGTCAGGTGAGTTGCAGGGAAATGTTACATAAAAAGAAAGTGTAAGAAAGAAAGAGTTGCCTATTTGACTCCAAATTCCAGTTTTAAATTAGCCACTGAAATAACCTATTAGCTTTACTAAAATAATGGTTATCCAGTAAAGCCATGGTCTTAATTCATAAAAATAGCATCTGCTTTGCCCTGGATCAAAGCTGAGACCTTCTGCATAGTAATGAGTTAAAAAAATAAAAAGCTTTTGCTCTAAAAACAGCAACATTCCATTATTGCCCAAAGTAGTGCAGTCAATTGAGGAGGCAGTGTCACTGACTCACTGTTTACCTAGTGGCGAGTTACTGAACAACCACAACTAGACTGGAGAATCTTTTCATTATGCTACACTGAAAGATCCAGGCAAGGTTTGTACGTTTGGGGTCATTCTTCCTTTAAATATATGTGTACAGGCATAGTTACCAAAACTGAACTCTGTCTCTATGACTTTAGAACAATCTAGTCCTACCCAGATAAGTACTGGTTGCAAGGTGTCTCTTTGCATTTCAAAGATTTCCTTTTTTTTCCCCCAAAGTTTATTTATGTATTGAGAAAGAGAGAAAGAGAGAGAGTGCACAAGTCGGAAGGCAGGGGTGGACAGAGAGAGAGGGAGACAGAGAAACCCAAACAGGCTCCAGGCTGTCAGCACAGAGCCCGACGTGGGGCTCGATCTTACAAACCGTGAGATCGTGACCTAGGCTGAAACCAAGAGCAAGTTGGACGCTTAACCCACTGAGCTACCCACGTGCCCCTGCATTTCAAAGATCTTCTAATAGAATATTGAATGTCTTATGAATCTATGTATTTTTTTCTTGCCAGTCTTCACACAGTTCCAGAAGGTTGACATGCATAAAACAAACATATTTTTTTTACCACCAAAGTTAAAATGTCATATTCACATGTAATTGTAAAATGCACAATAGGTTATAGAACTCTCAAAACATTTGCCAATAGACAATTTTGATGAAAGCATGACAATGTTGTTTATTACTAGTTGTAAGAGATGCTACAATAGTATGAAATTCCATTTATGTTTTTCTTGAAAACATTTCTTTAGTTGTTAATAATGCATTTACCTTCAGTACTATGGTAGCTTTTTAAAATTTATTCTCAACAAACTGAGGGTTGATGGGGGGTGGGAGGGAGGAGAGGGTGGGTGATGGGTATTGAAGAGGGCATCTTTTGGGATGAGCACTGGGTGTTGTATGGAAACCAATCTGACAATAAATTTCACATATTAAAAAAATAAATAAAAAATAAATAAATATAATGAGTATCTATTTGGGGATTTAAAAAAATAATAAAATACAATTTATTCTCCTAGGGCACCTGGGTGGCTCAGTCAGTAAAGCATCTGACTCTTGATTTTGGCTCAGGTTATGATCTCATGGTTTGTGGGACTGACCTCCCCGTCCAGCTGTGTGCTGACAGCTTGGAACCTGTGTGGATTCACTCCCTCCCTCCCTCTCTCTCTCTGCCACTCCCCTGCACGTGCGCACTCTCTTTCTCTCTCTCTTAAAATAAATAGGTAAATATTTAAAATAAAATGTATTCTCCCACCATGCCTTCATATGCTAGCATGCATTAATTTAAATTTTATTATTAAATACCTGTGTTAATGCTTATCATGTCCCAGGCCCTATGCTAAGCAGTTTATGGACAATTAACTCATTTCATCTTCATAAGACTCTCTGATGTTATTACCATAACTATATTCCATTTGACAGAGGAGGCTTATAGGATAAGTACTATGTCCAGATAAACTGGTGATAAAGTGTAGAATGTGAATTCAATCCCAAACAGTTCAACTCCCAAATCTGTGCCCATAACCAGTCAATGTACCAGTATACATTGACAATTATTTGTTGATGAAAAGAATAAATTATTCGCTTGTCTTTTAGACTGGTTTGGAAGCAGGAAGCAAATTACCCAATTGCTCTGTGCCTTAATTTTCCACTTTGTCATTAGGATTAATATTTGCCATTCATCACTCTCCCACACAGCAGTAAGAATGGAGAGAGTTTATTTTACCTAGCTGTTCCAGAATACACTGTTATGCCTTAAAGGCATGGTCAGCAGTAGGTCTAGAGACTAATAGTATAAACCTTAATATGTGACAAGACCCCCCCAAGAATTTCATATAATTAACTAAGTCTCGTTCAGTCTGAACGAATGGAAGTAGACAGGTAGAGCTTTGAAGACCTCAACTACCTTATATTTGAACTTGATCCCCACATAACTCTGAATTGTCTTCATTTTTCCAGCCAAAGTAGAATTTGTTCACGACACACAAATATAATACCCGAATACTATTTGTTCAATGACACTCAAAATAAATGAGATGTCATCTAGGGCTCAGATTACGTGATAGAATAAAAACTCCTAGTTGTATTTCTTCCGAATGCAAATGCCTTCTTGTTACAGCCCTGCATCTCTGATATTTAAAAAATGATCACGACTTGGTTAGGGGCCCTACCGGAAGCTTGTGTGCAAGAATCCTCGTCCATCTCTACCTGTCTGCTATCATTATTTCGTCCCTACAAACACCATCAGGCCCTTCACCGGCTGGAGAGATGACCCGGAAAGAAACTCAAAACAAGACCCACCGCTGATAACAAGGGGGGTCCAAACATCCTGTCATGTGACCTGGAGCAAGTTTCCTATGTTTCTTCACTCTCTTTCTCCTTGTCTGAAAAATGGGGATAATAATGAAGGCTGCCTCCCTCCAGGGCTGCGGTGAGAATCAGATGAGTTCATGTGTGTGAAACGGCTTTGCAACCTGTCCTCTACGATTATGAAGAAATTTTAATACTAAAGGTTTTGATTGTGAAAAAAGGCATCAAGGTAGAAATTTGGTTATGCATCATATCCATGTGCGGACATGTACATTCCTGGGCTGGACACCCCCCACCCCCAACCTTCCGGTTCCTCACCCTGGGCTGGACACCCGCCCCCCCGCCCCACCCCGGCCCCGCTTCTGGTTCAGAAAAGCAATAGGACTGGCGTGAATCCTCAGAAGTGGTGAGATTTCAGGTGCTCCATGACTGGAGGCCCAGATGATGAAGGAGGGGTTGAGAGAGAACAGTGCAGACTTTAAAAAGTACTGACGGAGTTTTTGGCAAGGTCAAAGAAGTGGAAGAAAAAAAAATTCAGACCACAGAGGTCAATGGGAGGCTGACTGCAAAGGAAGCCAGCAAAGATTCCCAATACTTTCCCTTCTGCCTAGAAACCGGAGCCTGGGTGGCTCAGCTGCTTAAGCATCCAACTTTGGCTCAGGTCATGATCTCATGGTTGGTGGGTTCGAGCCCTGCGTCAGGCTCTGTGCTGACAGCTCAGAGCCTGGAGCCTGCTTCAGATTCTGTGTCTCCCTCTCTCTCTGCCCCTCCCTCGCTCATGCTCTGTCTCTCTCTCTCTCTCTCTCTCTCTCTAAAAGTTAATAAATGTTAAAAAAAAATCTTTTAATGAAAAAAAAAGAAACTTTGGAAGTCAACTCAGGCGCCTTTCAAAATCTGATACGCTTAAGACTCAAGCTGCTCAGAAGAGCTGGTGGTAATGAGTGCCGTCAGGAGTGGCCTGTCCTATGACCTATTAACTTTGATCACTTTCATGATCACAGAACGCACCCCTCGCCCTAACCAACCACCTGCCCAAATCCAGCCCTGCTGACTAGGGAAACTTGGCAGCGTTTTCTGGATGCAAAGGCAACTCTTACCTCTCCTAGACTTGGCCTACTGATGTCGGCATCACCTTCACATGCCGGGCACAAATGATTACAGTAGAACAGGCCCAGAACATCCAGCTGGAGGTGAATAAATCAGAGAGGAAGACGAATGTCCTGCATTGTGCGTTCCTCGGAGCCAGGAGCCATGACCGCCCTCCCTCGGGTGGGAGGGTGAGTGCCCCTCTCACAGTGGGCATGGTGCCGGGAAGACTGGTGGCTTGAAGCTCTGGCTTGTTCTAAGGTGTGAGGAGGGTGGGGGTGGGCCAGCAGAAGCGGATGCACAGAAGCCACGCCACTACTGAAATTCCCGTTAACGTCGCAAGGCAGATACGGAGGGGCCGGCAGGACGGTGTGCGCCTGGAAAACGGGGGGGGGGGGGGCAGCTCTGCCTTCACCCCAACCGCCGCCCCCCCTCCAATCCCGGGGGTCTGAGGTTCTCCATGCCAGAGAATAAAGGGAAGGAGTCCACACTTCACCCAGGACTCCGGAGGAGGCTGGGGGCGGGAGGGGGTGCGGCTCTAAGAAACACCCCCGCGGACGAGTTTCTGAGCAGGGAAGTGCACCGGGAACAGCGCATTTCCTGCTTCGCCGGTGCAAACCCCAGGCGGAGCCAAGCGGGAACTGGGTTACGACCGAGGAGTCGCCAGCTGCCAGGGCGGGGCTCGGCGGCGGCCTCGAGGGGTCCGCGCGCGGTGGAGGGAGTCGGGCGGAGGCACGGCGACAGGGCGTGAGAGCAAAACGCCGTCCTCGAGCGGCGCCGGCGGCGCCGAAGCCCTCTCGCCGCCGTCCTTTTTCGGCCCCCGCGGCGAAGGCGCGCAGAGCCCAGGGGCAGGGCCGAGAGCCAGGTGCCGGCCGGGTCCGTGGGGCCCTGACCCCGGGAAGGGGCGACGAGGGGCGGCCGAGCGGGTGGCCGCTGCCCCCCCCCCGGCGCGCCCCCCCCCCCCCCCACCCCTTCCATCTCGCCCGCGGCCTTCGGCCTCGCATCGCGGACCCACGGGGGACTGGCCCGGGGGACGGGGAGGAGACGCGCCGGGCACCCAGACGCGCGGCGGCGCCGCCGGGTGGGCGCCGGGGCGCGCCGTGCGAACGCGAGGCGTCGGGC
>NW_024412406.1:27852535-27855609 GCF_014898765.1 Herpailurus yagouaroundi | reverse complement strand
AAAACAAAATTAAAAAAGACGAATAGGGGAAAGAAGAAAGAAAAGCAGAGTGCTGAGGGGGGTAGAAGGGGATGGAGGAAGAACCAACAGTCCCGTTAAGTTACATTCTCCACTATTTACCAGGTACAGGTGGGGAAATGCTAAGAGCTAAAATTCTTAGGCAATTCCAATGCCTTTAACCCCAACAAAGGAGAGTTCGTTCTCACAATAATTCTTGGGAGCAGAGGCATCCAGCCCATTTCTTTTCTTCCCTCAGGCCGACTTCAGTTGAAGTGGTCTCAGGGGCCAGACGGTGACTGCTTTTTGTTTCACTGTAGAAAGAAATACATGGGCACCTGGGTGACTCCGTTGAATGCCCGACTCCTGATCCCAGGGTGGTGGGACCAAGCCCCAGGTCAGGCTCTGCGCCGAGTGTGGACCCTGCTTCGGATTCTCTCTCTCCCTCCGCCCCTCTCCCCTGCTTGTGCATGCACAGGCACGAGCGCGCACCCTCCCTGGGGGAGAAAAAAAAAAAAAAGAAAGGAAAAGAAAGATACATGAAAGGTTGAAGACACACTGCCCTTCCCCCACTGGGGAGGCGTGACAGCAGGTAAAAATGCAGGGCCACGCTCCCGGAGTTGTAAGCCTTCTTAGAGGTCTTGGCAATTTGAAATCGCTTTAGAGGATAGTCTGAGGAAAGCTAGGAAACTCCTCCCCAGGAGCGAGCGCGCGCGCGCGCGCACACACATTTTAGACACAATTGTAGGCAATGGGACCCCTGACAACCCATCCAGGGGTTGTGGGAATCTGAAACCCTCGGATTTAACAGCCATGATGGTGATGTTTTGTTGGGAAGCACGGCACCCAAGCATCGAAGCAAAAAACCCAAACCAAACAGGTTTGTCCTTTTATGTGAAAACACAAAGAGCCACGCCAAGAACTCTCTCACGTTACCGAGTTACTTGAGATAGGTGAATCAGGGAACGTGGGGAGGGGTATGTCTCTTTCTCAAAGTATAAAAGGAAGAACCCATGATGCCCTGCCAACGTGAATGTATGAGTTTTGCCTTTGTGCAGTTGTGATGGCGGGTGTGAGTCCCCAGGGTTGGCCTCCATCGAACCGTACCTTGGGTGTGTATAACCTCGTATAAGCTGCTTGTACCATCTGGGTTGGACCTGCTGCTCTAACCCAACAGAATGGAGTAGACGTGATGCAGTGTCAGCCAGGGGACCAACCCCTAAGAGAGCCCCGCAGGCTGTTTCTTGTGCTCCCGGGAGCTCTGAGCTACCTAGGGGGTAAGCGGTGCAGTTACCAAGGTGGGGAGACCATTTGGAGAGACCCCACGGAGAGGAGCGACCCTGTGACTCCATGTCAAAGTTGGGGAGCTCGGTCTTACCGACAGCTGACTCCATCTGCCCTGCCAGCATCTGACTAACTTAAGGGAGGCCAGAGGAAGAAGATGCCCAGATGAGCTCAGGCAATCCACAGGTGGCAAAGACTTAGAAAAAACGCTTTCCATGCACTACTGAGCTTTGGGTGAGCTTTGTTATGTAGCAACCGATGGCCGAAAGAGATGTTACAGTTAAATCACCCTTTCTTATTTTTAACTACAGGAATGTGGGCCCCGGGGGGCAAACCAAGAAAGGAGCATGGGGCCTGCCAGAGACACAAGTATAGTTTTAACGTGAGGGACAGAATGTACAGCTAGGACAACTCCGTGATCTCGCCAAACGTATGGAATCTTCTTTCCCCAAGCGACTCAACGAAGTGGCCGCAACGGGTTTGTAAAAAATGTTACATTGGCCTCTGTTTTTGGCGATTTAATTTTGGAAGCAAATACGTAAAGGATACCTTGCTTGCCTCGAGCCCCCACGCCCCACCCCTGCCCGGCCCTTCGTTACTTCTAGGTACTTTAGAAGTGTGTCAGGAGGTGGGACTCCAGCCCTTTTATGGGAGGGGATATCCTGACTCATCCCAGCAAAGCCTACACACCTTTGAGAGACCCAGGTAAAACGTAAGAGGGTATGTTCTTTCTCACGAAGACACTGTGGTACCACATCTCTTTTAAGGCCACCAGGGTGGGTGTGATAAATTACAAATAAGCTGGCTACTTATTGAAGCAGCTAGTAGATGGTATCACAACGGAACTGTATCTCTCACTTATTCTTCTTCTTTCAGAAGATCATTGTACCTTTCATTTGAATCACACCGCAAAAGACATCATCATCTTGTCCTTTATCGGCTTGCCGATGTCAGAGAAATCACCTACAAGCAAAAGGAATTCAAAACAAACAGAATGGGGGTACTATGAACCAAAATATATCATTTGTGTCTAACATTTTCAAAGGTCCCGCTTCATTTTGTTTTTAAAACTCAGAGGGGCGCCTGGGTGGCGCAGTCGGTTAAGCGTCCGACTTCAGCCAGGTCACGATCTCACGGTCCGGGAGTTCGAGTCCCGCGTCAGGCTCTGGGCTGATGGCTCAGAGCCTGGAGCCTGTTTCCGATTCTGTGTCTCCCTCTCTCTCTGCCCCTCCCCCGTTCATGCTCTGTCTCTCTGTCCCAAAAATAAATAAACGTTGAAAAAAAAAATAAAACTCAGAATGGTGCCTGTCACATAATAGATGTTCAACCTTCCCTTCCTCTCCCCTCTCCCCTTTGATTTCTTTGGACAAGGCTGGACACGGAGAGAGATTTTACATCCATGATTTGAGCATGGGTTTATTCTTCCTGGTTACAAGGTGCTTCCTTCTGAGTCCATCTCTTCTTTAATTTTGATTGGAACACCGGTCCCTACCTTCCTTCTAATGAGCTTTGCTGTTTGCACTGTTCCCTTTGCACAAACACGGAAACCTCACCACTGGCTTTATTCAAGACTCTGGATATTAAAAATTCCTAATGCAGTACGAAACAATATTTAAATAATGTTTCTTGGTGCAGTATAAAACTTCCTGGTGTTAGTATACAGCAAGTGCTACATAAGTTGTGGCTTTGATAACAGTAAGGTTCTTTAATATGACGTTCTCCACAGCTCAGGTCCGAACAACAATTTGGCTTAATAAAAAAAAAAAAAAAAAAAAAAAAAAAAAAAAAAAAAA
>NW_024412406.1:27822592-27852435 GCF_014898765.1 Herpailurus yagouaroundi | reverse complement strand
TAAAAAAAAAAAAAAAAAAAAAAAAAAAAAAAAAAAACAACTTTAAAAAATCTTACTCTTGCTGAAGACATTTTAGACTTTAACCAAATCCTTAAACGTTTTGCCAAAGTCAAATTCATAACAAATGTTCCCCAAACTGCTGTTTCTCTACAAGATGATTTGTGAAGTTATACACCGTGTGGAGATTCAGATGAGCGTAAGTAGCAGGAGACCTGTCGTAGATCCAGCTTTTTCAAGGATCGTGGCCCATGCTCACGCTGCTGGGAATCAGTGACCTCCCTTGTACCCGATCTATTGTTAAGCAAGGACAAGAAGAATTTTGGCCAGTTTGGGGTAGCTTGACCAGTTGCCTGGTCTCTGTGATTCTTCTGACTACCAGGAGAGCTCCTGGGGCAGAGACTGTCTGTTTTCATTTTGTAGCACCTGACCAGGCGCCTCGTAAGAGCTCAGAAAATTGCCTGCCTACATGTTTGTTAGTGAGTACCTCAGTTTTCCACCAGGGATTCGTGAAGAACCTGCTTTGCTTTGCTTCTGTTTGAAACAGTCACCAGCCTCTGTAACGCCTTTCTCCTGAAAACGGTGTCAGAACATCAAATTTAAGGACACGAGAATAAGATATCAGAGCCAGGAGCAGAGAACGGCTGGACAGTGCCGTGAGGGGTGGTGTTCTAAAAGAAGACTGCATTTTGAGTCAGAAGTTCGTCTGGTTTAGCAGCTTTGCTTTGTGAGTCTGGAGAAGTCACCAGTCTTTTTCTGCACTCCAGTCTGCTCATCTGAAAAAGAATAAGGATAGCAATAAGAGCCCCGACTTCCTGCCTGGATGGGTGTAGGGACAAGTGAGGTTGTGCTAAAAGGATTGCTTCAGTGCCCCAGAAAATGCTCTCTCCTTTCTCTGCCCCTCTTTACCTTCTGATTTTGTGTATATCTATCCCAGCCGACTTGGGGGACTTAATTTCATGATTCCATTGGAAAAGAGAAGACAAGAGGAACTCACCTCCCCCTGGTGCTTTGATTAGCGGATTGAGAATTTTACAGCCTTGTAGCACTGTCCATATTAGCTGGAAACACAGATCATCTGTGTTTCACCCTGAACGTCAGGCAGCTCAGCCTGTTTGATTATAAAATGAAACTAGAAGTAATTGCCACTTGAAGAAGAACTTCATACAGAATGCCTCCGTTCCTAGGAACTCCCATTCCACATGAAAACTCAAGGTCTTTGTCAAGGGACAGGTAATTGGGACACACCAAATGCAATACCAAGGCTGCTAGCATTCATCATTCAGGCCAGCCTTCTCCCCACCAATCATAGTTTCTCAAATCCTGCATCGTATTTGCATGCCATTTTCTTTTTCAGGACTGAACAGAGTTGGAACTATTGAGGGTGAATAAGCAGACTGGAATGGGGAAGGACAGCAAATTGAGAAATAAACTCTCACTTCGGAGTCATACTGAAACTTGATACTCGGGTTTGCCAATCGCTCTGTCCTCAGAAGTTCTTTCCTCCGGGCTATGGTAGGTGGGGTGATGAGAAGAAAATTCTCCGATGTCCTTGAAATGAATGAACAACTTTATAGTGGTTCCCTAGGTAGTGGATTCCCCTGTTTATTTTAATAAATCCGGGGGTGGGGGGCATGTGAAACATTAGCAGGGATCGCAGATGCGCACACACAGACCAAGGACGTTAAACTGAAAAGGGCTTAGTGGGATTTTAAGAGGGAGAAATAAGAAAAATTTTTTACAAGTTTATAGTTTCAGTAAAAAGATTGTGGGTATAGAAAGTAGAGTTTTTATTCACTCATCTTAAAAATAATTCGAAAAATTTAAGTGACGCACATACAAACAAGAAACGTGACGAACGGGCTAATAATATAAACAGTTGTAGGAAGATTCTGTGCTTCTCCCCAGCCCCAGTTCCGTGGTTAACCAAGTCTTTCGGGGTGGGGCTGTACTGGGCGTTAGGTACATACCATACAACTCTGTTCCTCTGGAGGTTAATTAATTAATTAATATGCCTGGGCAGCTAATTCTGTGTTTATCACAGAATTAGGCATTGACTTCCTAGTCTAAACGCTAAGCATTTCCACCGAAGGTAGTTATACCTTATCTCCAACCCTTCTATTGGTTGCCTTTGCCTGTTAAATTACTAAGATTACACACCTTTCTCTCCATCCATCACAAAGGCGGGAAGTCTTTCCTCCCCCCTGTGAGAGGTCTGGATCCTGTGGCTCCCACTCCCCCCACCCCCCGCGGCACGCCCGTCTACAGCAGAGGTGGGTATTTGTGACCATCTTTCTCCCGTTTTCTCTTCCTTCCCTCCTTCCTTCCTTCATTCCTCCCTCCCTCCTTCTCTCTCTTTCTTTCTTTCTTTCTTTCTTTCTTTCTTTCTTTCTTCTTTCTTTCTTCCTTCTCTCTCTCTCTTTGGTGGGGAGACAGAAGGAATACTTAGTCACGCGTCATATGGTAAGCCCCGCTTACCGCCGTGGTTGCAATTGTAAACCCACACACTTTTCACACCCACTAGAGAAGAGAAGTAGTGTCTCTAAAGCTTTACGCTCAGAGAAATACAGGCCTGTAAAGGGGCATCCCTGAGCTCTGCGGTCCGGTTTCCACCCCCACCCCCCACCCCCGCCCCGCCTCTTGCCCCTCGAGGTCCCGGCGAGGCTGCGGCGTTTCCCGGCTGCGTCTCGGAGCAGAAGAGGCCCTGGAACCCCGGGGCGCCGCGCTGCCCTCGCCAGCAGTGGGCACTCCGGCTGCCATTAATTCGGGGTAACATTTTAACAAGACTTTGCAGTGACTTGAATTTAGAAGGCCAAAGACCTCACGTTTGGTGCTTTAAAACACACAAAGCCCAAAAAGCCGGGAGTGTGGGTCCAGGAGAGCACCGCCAGCGGGGCCACCCTGGTAACGAGGACCCAAGGACTGCGACGTCGTGCGCTTGAGTCGAGGCGTTTCGAGACCTTAGCTTTGTGGCCTGGTGCCCGCCCAGCGCGGGTACACTCGGCCTGAAACGAATCCGGTTCCGAGGTGGGAACGAGGGCTCCGCTTTTGTGCTGGTCCGGGAGTCTGCCTGCCGCGCGCAGGCTTCAGAAGGTCGTCTGGACGTGACATCCGGGACTGACTTGCTCTGGCTAGGGGAGGGGGTTTGGGTCTCGGCGGGCTATTTTCTGCTGCGCGTAACATTGAACCCAGTATCCGCGGGCTGCGCTTTACCGAGCGAACGGAGTTCGCGGCCGCGTCTGCGCGGTCCCGGCGGCGGGAGCGGCGGTTCTCCGTGGGCCACATCGGTGCAAGAAAGGACCGGTGCCCCGGGCGCCCGCAGTGTCACTGTGCCGGCGAGGGCGCTGGCCGCGCGGCGGGCTGGGACTGGCCAGGAGCGGCGGCGGTGGCGGGTCCGGCGCGGAGCAGCGCCCGGGACATGCCCCACCCTCGCTCCTACCCCCTCCCTGGCGTCGGGATTGGTGGCGGGTCCCGCGGAGGGTGGGGTGGGGTGGGGGGCGCGGGGCGGCGGTGAGGACCAGAGCCAGCCCCGCCGCGCGCTGCCCGCCGGCATGACCGGGTTGGGCACCTGCCCCGGGGCCGACTCGCCGACCCCCTCGGGGACAGGAAGGTGCAGGGGGAGGCGGCGGGGAGCAGCGGGGCGCCGGCCGGGGCGGCGGGGCCCAGCCAAGGGCGAGTCTCGCATCCGGCGCCTTCTAGGTGTGGCCGAGACTGAGCGCCTTCGGCTCGCGCCGGGACGGACCCCGCGGGCAGCAGCTCGGACGCGGGGGCGGGGGCGGTGGGGTGGGGTGGGGGACACAGCGTGGGGGCGAGGGCGAAGATAACTGGGAAGGACTTGGGAGGAGTGGGCTTTTGCGGGGCAGGTGCCGGGAAAATCCTGCGTCCCGCGTCAGTGGCCTTACCCTTGAGAACTCGCTCCTAAAGGGTTTTTTTTTTTTTTTTTACCTCCGGGAAACCATGGAGCAGCAGGTGTACAATTGTCTTGGGGGCGGCAGATGAAATTTTAAAAAAGGGTCGAGAGCAAACTCCCGAGCATCGCCAGGTATAAATGTTAACACGAAATTTTGCGCGTTGGGGAAAGGTTTTAAAGGTGTCAGCTAACCAGGCAAGGCCCTCCGCAAAAGGAAACTCGAATCCCTTATAGAGAGCGGATTTCTTCTTCATTCTCAGGTAAGAAATGGGGAGACTGATACAAATAAAACTGTTGGTCATTGATTGGAGCTGGAAATGCATTCAACAGCACCTTTCAGACAGATGTGCAAAGCTTGAGAATTTCAAGCGATACAAGCTGTGGTCTTGGGCTCCTTTTTTCCAGATGCTGAAATTTGTGTTAGAAAAGCCGGGGACGGTGGCCTCTAGTTGTGAGAAGTTCCAGCTCATTCCGCTTTCAGTCTTTTGAAGTTGAGGGAGAGTTTGTTTTTCTTTTTTAACAGAAGGAATAACACGGCCGGACCTTATTTTCATCTTACTAATGTCAAATAATTGTCTTCCGCATAAATAACTTTATTAAAATTTGTTTTCCTATTTTTATTTTATTTTTTTATTATTTTTTTATTAAAAAAATTTTTTTTAACATTTATTTATTTCTGAGACAGAGAGAGACAGAATGAACAGGGAAGGGGCAGAGAGAGAGAGGGAGACACAGAATCTGAAACAGGCTCCAGGCTCTGAGCTGTCAGCACAGAGCCCGACGCGGGGCTCGAACTCCCGGACCGCGAGATCGTGACCTGGCTGAAGTCAGACGCTTAACCGACTGCGCCACCCAGGCGCCCTGTTTTCCTATTTTTAAATAAAAATTTAAGGAGCACTCCGAGGGAAAACTATTATCCCTGTCCCAGTCCGAACTTCAGTGATTCCCCCCGGACACGTTATGTCCGCATCTACAATCACAAAGACAGGTCGGATTTTCTCCTTCTACCCCCCCCCCCCCAATGGGATCATTTTCCTTGCTATTCTGCAGCTTGCCTTATCAGTCAACCTTATATCATTTGGCGTCCCTGTAGTTCTAGAAGACGAACCTCTATTTACTCTCGAGTGGGGTCAGCCGCACTCGTCCTGTCTCCAGTCCAACGTAAGTGTGTATCTTGACTCAATCCTCTCCTGTACAGCTGAGTCCTAAGACTCCCTCTCATTCTTGTGAACACTGTGTGCCCACGAACCGATCGGAGAATGCTTGCGCTTCAGATACCGCAGAAGGGGGAAGAAATCGCACGCCCTAAGTGCAACCTTTTTTACGCAAAACATCAGTTCTTTCTGTATCCCGTCTCAGCCAGGCGGTGGTTGGAAAGTTCCGATGGCGGTGCGCCGTTTGGGACCCTGTCCTTAAGTTGCCTGCCTTCCTGGGGCCGGTGGTGGCCCTTCCAGGCAGCTCTCTGGGCCCGTCAAGGACTGTCACACTCCAAGACAGTCGGCTTCCCAACACGCTGAGTTGGCTGGAGTGGTGAAATCTGCCCCAGCAGTCACCGGCCGGCGGACTTCCCGGTGCTCCCGTTCGGGCATCACGGTTAATATTAACTTCCACTATCACGCTCCCCGGGTTTGGACGAAAGAGCCTGCGGGGCGCCGCTTTTCGGACTTCCCTCCGGCTGGAGCGACGTCCGCACTCTGGGGGTTGGGAAGCAAGTCCACCCCCAGCCGAGGCGGACGTGAACGGAGGAGAGGCCTTCCTGGAGGCGGCGGCGCCGGGCTCTGGCGGTACCCGCCTGGCGACCGGAACTGGCTCCCCCGCCCCCACTCCTAACCGCAGGCGGCCGCGGGGTCGAGTACTTGCCCCCCCCCCCCCCCCCCCCCCCGCCCCGAGCAGGGCATCCCCGCGGGCCGGCCTTATACGCGGGCGGCCACTGGCCCGACTGCCGGGGGGCGGGACGCGCCCCCAGCCCACGGCCGCCCACGCGGGACTCGTCTGGCGCAGGATCCGGCCTTCTGCACCGTGTGCGGCTGCCTCGGGGCCGTCCGGCGACCCCTACACCCTCGCGACTCCGCGGGGCCCCCTCCGGCCACAGGCACCCGGGCTCGGTCTCCCCAAGCCCGGGCCTGGCCGCGTGGAGCCTGGCCGCGTGGAGCCTCGCGGCGCCCGCCAGCGCCCCCTAGCGCCCCGCGCGCGTCCTACGGCGGGAAGCCCTCCCCGCGCACCGGCCGCGGCTGCCCGGCCTCCTCCCGAGGCGCCCCCCTGCCCCGACGGCGCGCACCGACCCAGCCGCGGCCTCCCGCGGGGCCGCTCGGGCGCGGGCTCGAGTCCTCGCCTCTGTCCCCCGGCGTCCGTTGCCAGCGCACGGAGCGTTGCCGCAGCCGCCACAACGCGCGAAACGTTCCTGGCTTTCTCACAACCGACGTTTGAGCGAGAACAACGTTTAACGTTGTTGGCATCTCAAAGGCGAGGCACCGGGCGCCTGGGTGGCTCGGTCGATTGGGCGGCCGACCTCGGCTCCGGCTCAGGTCTAGATCTCAAGGTGTGTGAGTTCGAGCCCCGCGCCGGGCTCTGTGCTGACAGCTCGGAGCCTGGAGGCCTACTTCGGATTCTGTGTCTCCCTCTCTCTCTGACCCTCCCCATGGTGGCTCTCTGTCTCTCCCTCTCTCTCTCTCAAAAGTGAATAAACATTAAAAGAAAGGAGATGTGCCCTGCTTAACGTATATAAAACCCATCCTTTCCCATTTTCTGTATATGCACTTCATTTCACATTCAGACATGATTTTAAAAAAACAAGGGTTTTACAATACTTTTTATTCTTACAAGATAATAAAATCTTTTTATAAAGTGGAAAATTAATGGTCCCTAATAGAAAACACTTTTTCCCCCCTCCTAACGTTATCTCCTTCCATCTGGTTTTAAGCTTGTAATGAACATTTATTGTGTATTGTCCACATTTCAAATCGTTGTCTCTCCAGTTCTCTGTTACTGACATCTTTGTAAGTTTGGAAGTAAAGCCCTAAAAATATTCTATGTATTTGGAGATGTTATATTCTTTTGCCAAATTAAATGTGCCTGCATCAGTCAGGGTCCCACAGGAAACAAATGGTGTACTTAAAATGGGTGAACGAAGAAAGATCAAGGGACAAGCAGACAATCTATATAAGGGAATCTGTAGAGGGACGGAGCATCCTAAATTTTGCAGTAGCTCAGAGAAGGGTCCAGCCATGACTGGAAATGGGGAGAGGTGGATTTAGGGATCCTGCCGCCATGGCTTTGGCCTTGGGAAGAGGAATAAAGCCACTGTCAGTGTGGCCCAGGAAGACGAGACCAGAAAACAGACCCTGGGGGAAAAAAATCTTGTTGCCGTCCTGACTTTCTCACAGTGCCTCCCACTGGCCAAAGCTGACCACAAAACGAGAGAACAGGGTGCCGGTGGGTGACGCTGCAGGGAGGAGGGCGGAGAGCAAATCTACTGGGGTAGAGATAGAGAAAGTCCAGGGTTTTCTATAAATGGCGCCACAGAAGGGAGGTCAGCACAGCCCTTCAGGCTTGACTGAATAAAACTGACTGCCATACTTCGTGTGTGAAATGTAAGAGATGATCTTAGCTGCTGTTCTCAGTCTCGAAAATTGTGCTCATGGGGGAGAGCCTGGAGGCCACTGACTGGAGGGTGGGCATGATGCCACTGGGGTGGGGGCTAAAGCCTGGAGGGACAGGAGAAAACCTGGATTCCCGGTGACAGCAGCTGAGCCCGTGAATCAGGGCTCCTGGACAGGGAGCCCTACCTCTGAAGTCCTCAGTGATACAAACACATGCAAGTCGTTTATTGTTTAAACCACTGAGAATTGGTTTTCTTCCCCCCTTGAAACACAGGGATTCATAACAGCCCGGGATAGAGCAGGCTGCTGATGTGATTGCTGATTCCTTTGGTTGTCACGGAGAAAATACCAAATGTGGGGTATCCTTGGACCAGCAGCATTTGCATTGCTTGGGAGACTGTTAGAAATGCCGAATTTCAGGCCACCTCAGCACTTGTACATCAGATTCGGGTCCAGCACAGTGTTTCTCAAACTTGAATGTGCATGCAGATCGTCTGGGGATCTTGCTAAAATGCACATTCTGCATTGAGTAGGGCCAAGATTCTGCATTTCTACCAGTCTCCTGGATGAGGCTGACAGACCCCAGATCCCTGACCCATACTGACTTCTTAGGAAATCTTCTTTACTTTAAAAAAATTTTTTTAGTTTAATGTTTTTTTTTTTGTTGTTGTTGTTTTGAGAGACAGAGAGAGACAGAGCATGAGCAGGGGAGGGGCAGAGAGAGAGGGAGACACAGAATCCAAAGCAGGCTCCAGGCTCCGAGCTGTCAGCACAGAGCCCGACGCGGGGCTCGAACTCACAGACTGTGAGATCACGACCTGAGCCAAAGTCGGATGCTCAACCGGCTGAGCCACCCAGGCGCCCCAGGAATTCTTCTTTACTTTTTAATTTTTTATTCTATTTGGAGAGAGAGAGAGAGAGAGAGAGAGAGACAGTGCATGTGTGAATGGGGGAGAGGAGCAGAAGGAAAGAGAGAGAATCTTAAGCAGGCTCTGTGTTCAGCCCTGAACCAGACGTGGGGCTCTATCCCACCACTTGACCAAAAAAAAAAAAAAAAAAAAAAAAGCCACATTCAGGAACGAACACTGTAATGTCATTTTAGAAAAATCACTAGAGGGGCACCTGGGTGGCTCAGTCGTTTGAGCGTCCGACTTCGGCTTAGGTCATGATCTCGAGGTCCGTGAGTTTGAGCCCCGCGTCGGGCTCTGTGCTGACAGCTCAGAGCCTGGAGCCTGTTTCGGATTCTGTGTCTCCCTCTCTCTCTGACCCTCCCCCATTCATGCTCTGTCTCCCTCTGTCTCAAAAATAAATAAACGTTAAAAAAAATTAAAAAAAAAGAAAAACCACTAGATTAGACAATTTTGGGTTGTTTTTTCCTGCCAACCTTGTGTGCTGCTCTTTACGCCCACACAGCCTGCCCTTCCAACTCACTGAGGTTATCTTGCTTTTCTCCAAAGTCCGGTAAATGTTCACGTTAGAAGCACAGGTGTGACAGCACGGGGACATTATGGTGCTCATTGACAGGAGAAACCTGGGGGATGAACAGTGAGTATTTGTCCCCCCAAACCTGATGGACTTGAGCTGACACAGGGTGTGTTGGTACCAGGGAGAAGCCCATCACCCCACCCAATGATCTCTACTGATCTCCCCCAGCTTCTTATTGTTCAACTTCTTGTCGGCTTGTCCCTTTTACTAGATTACAGTCAGGGACGTCCTGTAATACAGGAGAGAGTTAGATGCCGGCTAAGTCTTCTGAGTCGCACTACCTTCCAGAAGGCAGTGATTCTCAAAGCAAGCTGCATACTACAATCAGTCTTCCAAAACAAAAGCCTTGGTCTCCTCCTAAGAGATTCCGACTTCATGGGTTTGGCCTGCTCTCAGGGCGGCTCAGAATTTAACCCCCTTGAAGGGATTCTAACGGCAGCCATTAAATAGATGAACACACTGATATCACAGAGCTATCTGAGAAGTCAGTTGTTCATATTTTTATTTCTTCAAGTGTTTATTGAACATCTATTTTATGCCAGACGCTATATTGTTTCCCCGTTCTCAAGGAGCTGATGGATTAACATGAGGGACGGGCATGTAGATACATAATCGCTGCTGTGGGGTCAGTGCAATAAAGTAAAATACAAAAAATATTGTTCTGGTAGAAAGCAGGGTGATGATTCTTTGTGAAGGAGCACAGGAGAAAAATAATAATGGCTGACATTTATTGAGCACTAACTATGGATCAAGAAGTCTTCAAGGACTGATGCTTACCTGAGGCCTTGAAGGAGGAGAGAGCCCAGTGGGGAAGGTGGGTGGGGTGTGGGGAAACACTTCCGGGTCCAGGTTGAGGGAGATGGGGGTGAGAGGGCAAGGAAACTAAAGGAGATGACTTCTGTTTTCTTTGTAAAATCAGGGTCATGGCCCAAGAAGATGGGGGATGGCGAGAGGGGTGCAGTCTGGGATTTGAGAGGAGTGGTTCCAGCCTGAACGTCCTCCACGCACCGTGGAAGGTTCTCGTGCCCTCTGGAAGGCCGGGGGGGAAAGTGGATTTCGTAGATCGGTTCCCATCTTCAGGGTTGCCCGCTCAACAGCTCCAGTGTAGAAGTAGAGAGGTAGGACCACAGGATTCTCTCAAAACGAGGCTCTTAGGAGCAGTGGAAAGACAGACAAGGGGGCCAGGGAGCACGGGTGAGATTTCGGCTCAAGAGTTTAATGGAGATGAATCTGGAGGAAATAAATTCTGGAGAGTATTAGGCTTGGAAAAAAAAGGGAAGGAGAAACCAGATTGACAGGAGAATGTATGGGGGGGGGGGTGGATTTCAGAGATGAGGTGGGTCAGGGCGAGGATAATGTGCAAGGTGTGGCTGGGGTGGGGCCGCTGAAGGGGTTGAAAGTGCAGATCACTAGGGGCGCCTGGGTGGGTTAAGCGTCCGACTTCAGCCAGGTCACGATCTTGCGGTCCGGGAGTTCGAGCCCCGCGTCGGGCTCTGGGCTGATGGCTCAGAGCCTGGAGCCTGTTTCCGATTCTGTGTCTCCCTCTCTCTCTGCCCCTCCCCCGTTCATGCTCTGTCTCTCTCTGTCCCAAAAATAAATAAACGTTGGAAAAAAAAAAAAAAAAAAGAAAGTGCAGATCACTAGAGTCGTGCTGCCAGGGACATGGGGTGGGTCCCCCACAGGCACAGCAAGCCCCCCAGTCGGAGAAGAGGGGAGGAAGACTGGAATCTTCTCCGCGCATATTACGCGAGACACCCCACCTGTGAGAGGATGTAATCGAGTCATTCAGGATCTAAAGGAGGGGGAGTTAGACCAGAAGGCAAGAGACGTGGCCTTAAAATGCTAGACGGAGTGACCGTGAAGCAGGAGAATCCCACTCAGAAAATATGGAGGAAGAAGTGGCAGGAATTCCTAGCGATGAAAGGAAATTTTGCACATCCTTCTGGAAACGGGGAGATAGATTGTTTTCAGTTTAGGGTAAGAGACCTGGAGTTCAGAAATTTTGCTGCTGGCAATGGCAGCTCAAGGCCAAGCAAGAGAGCAGCTCTTATCAGCTTTGTAATCAGGGGCAGAGTTTACAGATAAGTGTTCCAACAATTCCCCCTCTGAGAATTTCCTGTTTGCATTAATTGCTCTTGAGCTCTAGGTGCTAAACTTAAAAATCGTTCTTTTTGTTTTGTGTTGTTTATTTATTTTAATGTTTATTTATTCTTGAGAGAGAGAGAGAGAGAGAGAGAGAGAGAGAGAGAGAGAGAAACAGTGCGAGGAGGAGGGGCAGAGAAAGAAGGCGACACAGAATGTGAAGCAGGTTCCAGGCTCCGAGCTGTCAGCACAGAGCCTGACACGGGGCTCGAACTCACGAAATGCGAGATCATGACCTGAGCTGGAGTTGGACGCATAACCGACTGAGCCACCCAGGTACCCCTAAAACTCATTCTTAAAAAAAATTTTTCCCCTCCATTTACCTCAATATTGATACCTTGAGACAAAGCCCCAGCCACCGGGCCTTAGGTATGGTTCTGCTCAGCCTGAAAGTGTGCCTGACATCCCACACTTGACTTTCTCCACCCCTCCCCCAGATCCCAGAGAGCTCCTTTTATCCTAATACTGAGCAATATTGACTAGTCTTCTTTTTTCTTTAATATTTATTTGTTTATTTATTTAGATGCTTGGTAAAGAAAGTTTTTCTTCTTTTTTTTAATGTTTATTATTTTTGAGAGAGAGAAAGAGAGAGAGAGAGAGAGAGGACAAGCAAGGGAGGGGCAGAGAGAGGGGGGAACAGAGGATCTGAAGTGGGCTCCACACTGACAGCAGCCAGCCCAACGTGGGGCTCGAACTCACAAACCGTGAGGTCACGGCCTGAGCCAAAGTCAGACGCTCAACCAACTGAGCCACCCGGGTGCTCCTGTTTATTTTGAGAGAAAGAAAGACAGAGAGAGTGAAAGAGGGGCATAGAGAATCGCAAGCAGGCTCCGCCCTATCAGTGCAGGGCTGGACACGGGGCTTGAACTCTCAAACTGTGAGATCATGACCTGGGCCCAGATCAAGAGTCCGAGGCTTAACTGACTGAGCCACTCAGGTACCCCTAGGCGTCTTATCCAACAGGCACCAGGAGAACATCTTATGTCAAGAGGAGCTCTAGGTGGTACGTCCAGAGGGTGTATATAATTAAAACTCCACAAGATGGCTGGTTTCCTCAGAATTTCCCTTGAGGGGAGGAAAGCTGTGCACGGACATAGAGACTTGGGTGTTAGATTTCTCCCAGTATTCTCCTCCCCCAGAGAAGTTTACGTCCAAAAATATCCTGTATGATGTGCCGCCTGTGGAGAGAGACAGCCTCCCCAAACCTTCGGAGACGGAAGCCATGTTCCTACCAACCCACGGACACCTGAGCAGCCTACACCCTCTACAGCCGGGCGCTTGCGTGGAGGCAGGAGTCGGCTCTTGGGAGTTCTTTACCAACGGCCGAGACGTCCATGTTTGCAACGGAAGGGAGGCCTTCCTCTTCCCAAGTGGGCCTTACATCCTGTTCCACTGACACCACTTGGAAGAATAAAAAAAGGTGAAGACAGAGCTCCCGGCTTTCCCCCAGCTGTTCTCTGGGCTGTATCACTGGGTCTGTTGTGGACTCATAGACCCTAAGAGTGTCTAGGGGCCCCGGGTGCTTTCCCTGGTGAGGGAATCTCTAGGCTCAGCTATATATAGTGAGGTCCCACACACCCTCTCTCATTACTCATTTAGTTTGGCCCGGGTTTAAAGCATGAACAGTCTCTTCCAGGCACTCCCTCTTCCCACTTCCCCCCCGGCCAGAGGGCCCCTCCTCTCGTCTGACCCCGTGGGGGTCAACATCCTTTCTAGCTGATCCGCCCCACTTCCTCCCTCAGGCTAAGCTCGAAGCTGTTTTTTAGCTTCAGGGGTTCCTGAAGAAGTGTTTCCTCTGCCCCCCTGCAATATCACATCACCCGTCCTGGGTTCAGGGACTTGGGTTATTGGGGACGTAAAAGCAGAAAGATCAGGGAGAGGAGGGACGTGAAAGGTCCATTTGTGAAGGTGGGTGACAGGGGGGCCGCTAAAAGTAGAGAGGGACACAGACTTAGTCCTCTGGACGCGGTGGAGAGACCAGCCCGAGGGGTTTCAGAGAGAGTTACTGAGGGGCTCCCAGGAGAGTTAACGTTTAAGCGACTTACTGTGGTGGGCAGGGCAAGGGCCCCAAGGCTGATAGACTGGGGGTGGGGGGTGGGGGGTGGGGTGGGGGGGGGGTGTGCATTCCAGAGAGAACTTTAGCTCACTTACTGGCTCTGAGACTTTGTCATCCGGCCACTCCGAAAGTCTGTTTTCTCATCTGTGAAGTGTGGATAATAATAACTACCTGCAGAGTCCTTGCAAGGATTGGAAATATTTGTACAGTGCCTCCCTGAGTGATATAGTATGAGGAGGCTATCTATGTTCCTTTGAGCTGGTATTTCCGTGGGTGGCCAAGAAAGGGAGACTTTTGACCCACCAACCCAGTTCTGTATCTAACAATGCGGCCTGAGCCTGTAATCAGTTTATTTTAATATTTATTTTCAGGAGAGCGCAAGCAGGGGAGGGGGCAGAGAGAGGGGGACAGGGGATCCGAAGCTGGCTCTGCGTAGACAGCAGCCAGCCCGATGTGGGGCTCCGACTCACGAATGGTGAGATCATGACCTGAGCCGAAGTCGGATGCTCGACCCACTGAGCCACCCACGTGCCCCTAGAGTAATCAGTTTACTGACCAGTCTTAATTCACTGGAACATAAACCCGAAATGGTTTTGTGTTTCCAGGTGTGGCTTTAACTATGCTCTCTTAAATCTCCCTGTCCTGCCCTCTAATGAACTCTTGAGAAGAGTTTATTACTTTCTAATTACTTTAGTAACTCATTTGAAATCTTTTGAAAACTGAGAATGTAAAAATTCAAGTCACTGTAAAGCCTCAATCTTAGTTCAGATTTTATCCCTTCCCTTCTCCTCCCTGGAAGCTGAAGCAGGGACTCTATCTACTAGGCCTAGAGGAGGAGGGATAGCCCTTCTCCCCTCCCTTTTTAAGGACAGCTCCTGCTGTGGGTGGAGGGGTGGGGGTGGGTGTGTGGGGGGAGGACAACGAAAGGGACAGATGTCTTTTTACTTACCTGGCCATTGTGGTTGATCTCTTTGGTGTTTCTCTGGAAATCACTTACTGCCTTCAAAGCTCCTACGTGACAGGGTCTGGCTCTCTCACGGGCCACGCGTGAGTGCCTTAGAGCCACCATACTGTCTCCTTCCTTGCGTGGAGGATGAACTGTGCTGGACCCATCCAGAACCACTTCTTTGAATCCTTGCCCTGTAAACACACAGGCTCTGTGCTAAGGAGCCCACAACTCACCTCCGCTTACTTTGTAGAGCACCAGCACGATGGCGGAGGCCGGACCACCGGGCATGGTGTCCACTGGGCTCCAGGGACATTCATGCATCCACAGGCATGGTGCCACTTCCCCTGGAATTCTCTTTCTCTATGTTTAGGTGGGATCATCAGGCCTGGTTCTAAGCCAGATGTCAAACCACGGCCCAGAATTCAACTCTCCTTTATCGTATCCCTGGCAACCTCTTTTTTTTTTCCCCTCTCACAACGTATTTCACGTAAAATGACTTGTTCTTTAACAGGTAAGACATTCAAAATTACATAATATAATGAGACACGTCAGATACTTATTTACCGCAACTCATCACAAGGAGCAGCACATGACAGCAAGTCCTACCTCGGGAGGACTTTTCAAGCCTGTGTTTGACTAACAGTGGACATCCCTTTGTCCAGCTTAAAAATAACTGGAATCCTGGGGCACCTGAGTGGCTCATTTGGTTACGTATGTGACTCTTGATATCAGCTCAGGTTGTGATCTTGAGGTCATGGGATGGAGCCCCACATCAGGCTCTGCTCTGAGTGTGGAGCCTGCTTGGGATTCTCTCTCTCCCTCTCCTTCTCCTTCCGCCCTTCCCCTGCTGGTGTGTGCGCACGCGCTCTCTCTCTCTCTCTCTCTCTCAAAATAAATCAATAAACACTAAAAAAAAAAATTAAAAATAATTAGAACTCAAATAGGAATTCTAGTGCATTTGTACCTCACTTCTGGAAAAATTTATATTTTTACGAAGCGTTTCTATCCGGTGTTGCCCCAATCGATCTGCAGATTCAGTGCAACCCCTCTCAGAATTCCAACTGTCTTTCTTGCAGAAATGAACACGTTGATCCTAAAATTCGTGTGGACATGCCAGCGTTGCTAGATAACCAAAACGATCTTGAAAAAGAATAACAAATTTGGAGGAATTACATTTCTTGACTTTCAAAACTCACTGCAAGGCTGTAGTCTGGTACTGGCATAAGGACAGACCTCGAGATCAGTAGAATAGAGCCGCTCCTTAGGAAGTGATGCTGGGGGTGCCTGGGTGGCTCAGTCAGTTAAGCGTCCCATTTTGGCTCAGGTCGTGATCTCAGGGTTCGTGGGTTCGAGCCCCGCGTCGGGCTCTGTGCTGACAGCTCAGAGCCCGGAGTCTGGTTCAGATTCTGTGTCTCCCTCTCTTTCTGCCCCTCCCCCACTCACGCTCTGTCTCTCTCTGTCTCTCTCTCAAAAATAAACATTAAAAAAATAAAAACCAAGAAAGTTCTTTTTTGAAGGAAGTGTTTAATTATAAATTCAATTTCTTCAACAGTTATAGGAATATTCATTCAAATCATCTATTTCAGATTGAGTGGCCGTAGGTGTTTTTCAAAGAAGTGGTCCATTTAATTAAAGTTGCCAAATTTATGTATGTGGAGTTGTTCATAGTATTCCCTCATTGTCCTTTTTTTTTTTTAAGATTTTTTTATTTTTAATTTTTATTTATTTATTAAAAAAAATTGTTTTTAACGTTTATTTATTTTTGAGACCGAGAGAGACAGAGCATGAACGGGGGAGGGTCAGAAAGAGAGGGAGACACAGAATCGGAAACAGGCTCCAGGCTCTGAGCCATCAGCCCAGAGCCCGACGCGGGGCTCGAACTCACGAACCGTGAGATCGTGACCTGGCTGAAGTCGGACGCTTAACCGACTGAGCCACCCAGGTGCCCCTTATTTTTTATTTTTAAGTAACCTCTATGCCCAACATGGGATGGGGACTGAACTTAGAACCCTGCCATCGAGAGTTGTACTGACTGAGCCAGCCAGGCGCCCCTCCCTTATTATCCTTTTGGTATCTGCAGTGTCTATAGTGATATCTTCTGTTTCATCCCCGATATTGGTAATTTGTGTCTTCTGTCTTTCTTCATCTGTCTTGCTCGATCTTTGCTAACTTTATTGACCTATTGAAAGAGCCAGCTTTTAGGTCGTTGATATTCTTTACTGTCTTTCCGGTTTCAAAACTTCATTGATTTCTTATTTTTCCCCCCCTTCTCAATAAAGTATTCTTTTTTTCTGCTTTCAATTCTGCTTTCGAGAATTTTTCTTTGTCTCAGTTTTTCACTTACTTCTGGTGTGTCTTGGCCTGAATTTCTTTGAATTATCCTGTTTTGAATTTGCTCAGCTTCTTTAATCTGTAGATTTACGTTCGTGACAAATTTGGGAAATTTCTGTTGCTATTTTTTCAAGCACTTTTTCAGCCTTATCGTCTTTCTTTCTGGGACTCTGATTATATGAATGTTAGCCTTAAGTTATAGTCCCACAGATCCCTGAGACTGTTCATTTTATGTTTTTGGTCTATTTTCTCTTTGTTGTTCAGATATGGTCATTTCTGTTCCTTTTCCTTCCTTCCTTCCTTCCTTCCTTCCTTCCTTCCTTCCTTCCTTCCTCTTTCTTTCTTTTCTTTCTTTCTTTCTTTCTTTCTTTCTTTCTTTCTTTCTTTCTTTCTTTCACATTTATTTTGAGAGACAGAAGAGTGTAAGCAGGGGAGGGGCAGAGACAGAGGGAGAGAAGAAGAATCCCCAGCACTGTGCGAGCAGAGCCTGATGTGGGGCGCGAACTCACAAACTGGGAGATGATGACCTGAGCCGAAAGCAAGAGTCAGACGCTTAACCGACTGAGCCCCGCCCCCCCGCAACCAGGCATCCCTATACCTTCTTATTTCTTTTTTTTTTTTTTTTTTCCGAGGCTTTGTATCTCATTTTCCGAGGCTTTGTATCTTTTCATTTGTTTCAAGCATGTTTCAAATCACTCACTGGAGTATTTGTGTCATGACTGTTTGAAAATCTTGGTCCGCGGATTCCAGTGTCTCTGTCCCTTGGTGTTGGCATTAAGTGATTGTCTTTACTCCACTTTGGAGGAGGTAATTGAGAAGACGTGACCGCCACTTCACCCCTGAGTCGCAACCGGGCAATCTGATGCTCCCCACCCCTTTCCTTGTCCTTGGACCCCAAGCCCTGCTCACATTCCTTAGCTGGAGCTGTTTTCAAGGACGCAGCCTTGAGAGAGAGTAATGGCTTGCTGAGAGTGTCAGGACGGAATGACACTGAACCCATTTAAGGCCCTTCTATACCTTTTTCAGATTCTGGTGGGTACGTGCTTAGATCTTTTCGTGTTTCAGCCCCCCTGCGATAAGTCTCAAACGCAGGTTCCCTTGCTTATAAAACCTGCCCCCTGCCAATCTGGAGTGTTCTGCCTCTTTCCTCCCTCTCTCCTTGCGCTCTGGGTACAGGGGCCAGTTTGGTCTGACATTTTCCTAGTTCTTGATATGATGAATGATTTTCGGTTGAAACCTGGAGAGTTATATATTATAGTAGGAGACTGGAATTTATTTAAAACCTTCTGTTTTAGCTAGGCTTCTTTGATACTCCTCAGGGAGAAGAAAAGAGAGACCCTCTCATTAGTGCCTAGTGGAGACATAAGTCCGAGGTCTCCCTTGGGCTTGCCACTGAGGGGGAAACTCCTTGCTGCTGATTGGGGGTCAGAGTTCTGGCTCTCTGTGTGGACTCCACTGACACCGCAGCGGGGGGAATTGTCTTATTTCCACTGGGCAATTGCGAAAGTCCTGATTCTCCGGTCGGCGTCCTCTCACACCACTCTGGTGGGAGAGGGATGCCTTGTTACTACTGAGTAGGGGTGGAAGTTTGTCCGTTCCAACTTTCTTTCTTTCTCTTAAAAAAAAAAAAACACACACACAACATTTTGTGTGTTTATTTATTTATTTTTATGTAATCTCTAAGCTGGGCTCGAACCTATGACCCCGAGACCGAGAGTTACACGCTCCACTGACTAAGCCAGCCAGGCGCCCCTGTCCACTCCAACTTTCTGCAAGTAGACGTCACTTGTCTAAATTATTTTATCCAGTTTTCCATGTGGTTGTCTTTTCGAGTGCCTGTTTTTTTTTTTTTTCATTCAATGATCCAACTTACACAGTAATGGTAATAAAAACAAGTAACACTAATACATATCTTTCTACATGCAAGGACATATATTTAGTCCCAACATCCTCTCCATTGAGTAGCTCCTATATTATAAATGCACACATGGAGGGACAGAGCAGGTAAAGATTCACCCAGGATCTCATAGCTAAACAGCAGAGCTGGGATTCAAGCCCAGAGAGCTGGGCTCTGGAAGCCATGTGTTTTTTGTGCACTGTTGAGCCCCTAGCACCCAGCATAGTGCCTGACATGTAGCAAGTGCTCTGTAGATATTTGCTGAGTGGATTAGCTGTGACGCTGATGTCAGAAATGCTATTCTGTTCCTTGGATTCCATGTTCTCCCTGCATTCATCACATCTCATGCCCTTATGCCTCTCTTTCCTTCCTACTCTAATATGTTTGCATCATTTCCGTGAGGCTTCTTTTTGTCTTATTCGGGTTGAGGGCAACTTTTGCCAGTCATATTGTTTATTGTGATATGTTGTGAGTGCTTTTTTTCATAATGTCTTTCCCCACATTTCTAAAGCCTGTCCATCTTTCCTGTCAGCAACTCTACGGCAGGTGAATAGTTCATGTTCACCTTTATTTATGGAGTCTGAAGGCCTCCAAATGCACAGGAAAAGAAGAGAGTTCAGCTGAACTGTATGTGGTTTGTCCTATGATGGGTTTGCTGTAACTAGTTATAGGGATTTCCTCCTCTTGGGGAGGGGAACGACTGGCTTCACATCATTTCCTAGCCCAGCGTGAAGCTTGAAGCATGAATTTCCATCAGACAAAGTTGAGGTCTGTTGTACACTTCTTCAGTTTTACCCAAGACTCCCTGTGAGCAATTTCAACTACTCTCGACTACTCGAATCCCATGGTTTTAAGTATAATAGATCCAAACTTGGATAGCAAGCTGCCTATCTGATATCTTAACCTAGATGTTTCATTTTCTCGATGGCAATAACGAATTGCTCTGGCCTCATCTACTTGCATAGTTCAACCTTTTCTCATTTTCACTTTATTACACAGCGCTTTACATATGTAAATTTTTTGTTAGTGGAGGCCTTTTCCATTTCTAATTTTTTCCATGAATCCATTTGTCTATTATAGCCAAAACCATGTTGGCTATTTTTGTCCCCTTCACGCTCCACGTGAATTTCATGATTGGTTTGTCCGACTCCAAGCAAGACCTGTTGAGGTTAAATTGTTTCCAGCTTTATTAATTTATATACCACAAATGCATCCACTTTAAGTGTATGGTTTGACGGGTTTCGACAAGCATATATCTCCACATCTCCATCACCAGTCAATGCTCCCACCACCCCAAAAGATTCCCGGTACCCCTTTCAATTCCCTCCCAACCTCGGGCCCACTGATCCGGCTTTATGTCAGGTAGACTCAGTTCATTGTGTTCTGGAGTTTTAGATGTGCGGCATCATGTTCAATTTACTTTTTAAAGCTGGCTTCTTTGCTCCACATAATGGTTTTGAGATTCACCCGTGTTGTACGTGTCGGTGGTTTTCATTTTATTGCTGAGTGGTTAGTATTCCATTGTATAGATATACTGCAGTTTGTTTATCTATTTATCAGCTGATAGATATTGGGTTGTTTACAGATTTGACTGTCATGAAGAGACGTCATACTCATTAATTCATAATCATTATGTAAATATATGCTTTCGTCTCTCGGATAAATACTAAGAGTGGAATTATATGGATTGTATTGAAAGTAGGTAGGTTTAGCACTTCTAAAATGCTTATTTATTCATTTTGAGAGAGAGAGAGAGAGAGAGAGAGTGAGGGGGAGGGACAGAGAGACAGAGGAGAGAGAGAATCCCAAGCAGGCTCTGCGTTGTCAGACCAGAACCTGATGCTGGGCTCGAACTCTTGAAAGAACTGTAAGATCGTGACCTGAGCCAAATCGGAGTTGGATGCGTAACTGACTGAGTCACCCAGGTGCTCAGGTATGTTTAATATTGTAAGAAACTGCCAAGCTGTTTTCTAACCTGTTTGTGCCATTGTACATTCCTGCCACTAATGAGCTCTAGTTGATTTAAGTCCTCGCCAACAGTTGTGTGTTTCTAGGATCTGCCTCCATTACACGCCACCTCTAGAGGTGACCTTATTTTGAGAAGAGAGAAGGATGCATTTTGGTGGTTTGGGAGCTGAAAAGGAGAGTGACTCAATAATGGTAGCCCTTCATCCTGGGATGGACCCCAGTGATTATGGATCCCCAGTGGGCAGACCCTAAACATGTCTCTGCGGCTCAGAGGACAATGGCCATTCTTGTAACTAAGAGGACTCAGGCTACCACATGGCGAATACCGTAAGAAACCCTTTGAATCGCATGTGGTTCTGAGGCAATGGAGGCATACGGGGGCAACATTTACCTCAAGCTTCTGCCAGCCTGTGCTGGAAAATGGAGTCAAGACAGCCTTTGCTTTGGACAGGGAGAGGAAACATTGGATGGCAGTCTTGGGTGGCAGGGATATGATAATCCCAGTGGTGGTGGTTTGAAAGATCCCAGGGCTCTTGTCCACTTGGTAGTGGATGTCCCAGGGATCTCTTCTGGGACCGCGTAAGAACCTGAAGTTCTCAGATGATCCAGAAAGGACTAAGAGAGAGCCTCCGTACGGGCAAAGTTGTACTTCTTATCACTCCCACACATAGAGAGTCAAATCAATTTTGATTTACTTGGAGGAAATAAAATAAATGAAAATTGCCTGAATACCCAGTGTTACAGGTTTGTTTATATTGTTCACAGTGAGTTGAAGCCAGATTATAGAAGCTTTTGAAGATCATCCTGAAGTGTTTGAGCTGTAATTCTACAGGCAAGGCAGAATCATTAAATGTTTTTGAAAAAGGAAACGATGGACGTATAGACTACCCATTTGCAACCATATACTAGTGGTATAATATCTTCACAGGTAAAGAAGCTTAGAGTGAGTGTACAAGTGTGGAGGCCTAAGCATGGAAGCCTTATAGTGGGATGATAAATCAATTAGCCTGTTTGGAGTGGGTTAGAAGGAGGTAAACCATAAAGCACTGGGGAAGAAAAAGCCCAGAGGAACACTTCTTTAACAACAAAAAAAGTTTATTTATTTATTTTGAGATAGAGAGTGTGTACACATGCATTGGGGAGGGGCAGAGAGAGAGAGAGAGAGAGAGAGAATCCCAATCAAGAGTGGGACACTCAATCCACTGAGCCACCCAGGCGCCCGGCCAAGAGGAACAGTTCTTAAAAAGAACTTTGCCGCAATGAGTTTGGAACAATTCAAAGATCCAAACATATTTCCACTCTTTTTCTTATCAGACTAAAATGCATTTCAGTGGATATTTCTTGAAGTTATCAAGGGAATAGACTTATTGTGCATGTAGGGGGTGGTGGTGCCATTTACCAGGGAGAACCTATTGAAGAGCCCAGTCTTGGGCTCTTTCCAAGGCATTGTAGAATTACTTTACAGTGTCTGATTTACTTTAAAGCTTCTTGTTATTGCCGTTTAGAAACAAAATTTATCCTGCACACATCCTGTTTAAAACCGAATTTTCTCCTCTGTTACACACAGATAAAAAAAATGCAAGAATATGCATCTCATAACATTAGTTCACCTTGAGAGTAGATGAAAATGGAACCTGGTGCTTTTAATGATCAGGTTCATGGCAGGAGGGAGCACAAATCAAATACACATTTGAAAGTATAATTTGGTTATGTCTTGAGTAATTTAATGAGGGTGAGAGTAAGTTCTCAAGAATATGACATGAAGGAAAATTCATTTACCTCTCTCTTTAAGAAAATTTGCATATCCACTCTCCACTCAAGAGACCCCTCATGAGTTTTGTGCATGTTACCGCGATGTCATGGGAAGACCAACACGGGAAGGTGACTCCCTCGTGTATCCCTTTCTTGCTTTGATAGGGAAGGAAGCATTTGGCCCACACCTTTGCAGCTTCCAAAAATGTTTATAGGACAGGAGTAAGGTTTTCTGGCTTATGGTTTCTGAAAGAAACATATTCATATATGCTCATTTTGGATATGAAACTACTTAAGAGTGGCTAACGTTGACATAGCGTAAACAAAACCAAACCTAAGGAAATCGTATTTTGTTGGGAGTCTCAAGGGGTTTTAAGATAGTCTTTTTTGGGACTGCATAAGATTAGTGTCCTTATAAAAAAGACCCCATGGGGTGCCTGGGTGGCTCAGTTGGTTGAATGTCTGACTCTCGATCTTAGCTCAGGTCTTGAGCTTAAGGTGGTGAGTTCAAGCCCTATGTTGGGTTTCACGCTGGGTGTAGAGCGTACTCGAAAAAAAGAAAAGGGCTTCCTTGGCCCTTCCTCTTCTACCATATGAAGACACAGCAAGAAGATGGCTGTCAGTCCACGAACCAGGAAGCAGGTTCTCACCAGAAACCAAGCTAGTGCCTTTTTTCTTGAACTTCCCCACCTCTAGAACTACGAGAAACAAATTTTTGTTGTCCACAAGCCACTGGCTCTATAGCAGTTTGTTCTAGCTGCCTGAACGGACTAAGACAGGTGGCAAACAAAAAAAAGCAAATAAGCAAAACACCAAAACATCCACTTGCAAAGCATAATTCCAAGAGGAGAGCTTAAGTTTTAAGAGCGCAGTCTTGCAAAGTGAAATTTTTAATAATGAAGTTTTAATGGCACAGTTTAAAAGTCACATAGTAAGTGGCCAAGCTGAAACTTGAAATCTGTGGTATTCTGGAAGACTACACTATGCTGCCTTCTCTGAAGATTGATAAGGAGTAGAAAGGTATATGTAAAGCACCTAATACAACAATTGACACATTACAGGCACTCAATGTTTTTATCATTTTTCAGTGTCCTCATCTGAATGACATGTAATGGTATATGGGGATAATGGTAACCAACGCAGTGTTGACAGGAGACTTAAGTGATAAATATAAGATGATAAATATAAGATAGATTGGTGTATGGAACCTAAAAATCTTCTATGTTAGTACTGTATTACCGGAGACAGATATTGTTATGTGAGCTATATAGACCAAGAAAGCAATGCTCAAATATTAAATAGTGGATCCAAGATCACAATCCAACCCTGTCCAACTACCTTTATTCAATTTATCATTCCCCTGCCATTATTGTGCATCTGCAGGAAATTATAACTGCAAAGATATATAAGCTCACTCTAGTGAAACATTTTTTATACTTATTGGTAGCTGATGTTGTCTGAATCTTCTTGACAAACTCAATGTAGAAAAATACAGAGACTTAGCAATTTTATCTCTATATGGATTCTTCTTCCTAAAATTCTTCTGAATCTTGGGAAATGATATTTACCTGGCTTGGTGCAGTGTTGTAGAATACAGCAGATTCTTTGGTCACCCTCAATAATTCTTTTCACTCCTATGGTTACCAGTTCACATACCAGTATCAACTTTCCAACTTCTCGGTAAATGAATTTTGTAGGTTGGAAATACTGGGTTGGTGTTCAACATCCCTTTAACTCTTCCATAAACTCATGGTCATTGTATTGGCTAACATTTTGGGCCTTATAACTATTCTTGATGTCTATGGAGCAGATACACCATGTTACAGCCCATGCTACTCAGGTATGTAGAAATGGAATGTCTATTTCTCTGCCACCTGCCTCTCATAGTCCTCACTTCTACTGATGGCATCTTGGTAACTTCGTGGCTTCTTGTGTCAAACCCAAGGGTTTATCCAAGTTGGATAAATACTATTGGCTAGAGATTTCCTCCTTCCCCTTCCTCTGGGGGATCTGGAAATCACGGGCCATCATGGAAGGGGTAGATTCTTTGCTGGTCTTTGCCTGGCTTTCCATTCTTGCTGCACCTTCTGCTGGAACAGTTGCCTCCCTCTGCTCTCCAGAGGGTGTCTGTGTTCCTTTTGTCCCAACCCCCAGGCATCTATCGTGTCCCCCGGCCCTCAATCAGCTAACTTCCATCCCTTCTCCGCAGCATAAGAATGTATATTCACTCTGCTACATCCTCTGGGGATTGTCTGAAACCTTTTTTTTTTTTTTTTAACTGTCCTAAATTAATTCATTGCCTTTTCTAGCCTAATGATTCAAGTGTGAACTGGATTCCCAGTCTTTTTTACTTATGTATCTCCACCCCTATTTTGGTGTTTAAAATCTTTCCTTATAAGGATTTTGAAGTATTTATTTATTTATTAAAAAAACTTTTTTTTAAAACACTTATTTATTATTGAGAGACAGAGAGAGACAGGGCATGGGCATGGGAGGGGCAGAGAGAGGGGGAGACACAGAATCTGAAGCAGGCTCCAGGCTCTGAGCTGTCAGCACAGAGCCTGATTTGGGGCTTGAACTCACGGACCGCGAGATTGTGACCTGAGCCGAAGTTGGATGCCTAACCAACTGAGCCACCCAGGAGCCCTTTGAAATAATTTTTTTTTTAAGTTCGTTTTACTTATTTTGAGAGAGAGAGAGAGAAAGAGAGAGAGAACAAGAAGGGGGCAGAGAGAGAGGGAGAGAGAGAGAACCCCAAGCAGGCACCTCACTGTCAGTGCAGCACCCCATGTGGGGCTTGAACTCATGAACTGTGAGGTCAGGACCTGAGCTGAAATCAAGAGTCTGACGCTTAATCGACTGAGCCACCCAGGTGCCCCTCTTCATAAGGATTTTGATGAGGTTGTGGGCAGGCGGCAAGGAGTAAACTTTAATCATCGCTTAAAAAAATTTCTGTCATTGGTCAGATTTTCAAAAATCACCTTTTGCTTGTAAAAAAATTTGCATTTCTCACTGCATCCCTTTGAACTCTCAAGCACATTCTGTGGCTAACATTAACAGCACAGGAGACGGCAAGCTGGCGAGGATGTGGAGAAAGGGGAACTCTCTTGCACTGTTTGCGGGAATGCAATCTGGTGCAGCCACCCTGGAAAACAGTATGGAGGTTCCTCAAAAAGTTAAAATTAGAACTCCCCGATGACCCAACAATTGCACTACGCATTTACCCAGAGAATACAGAAATACTGATTCATAGGGGTACATGCACCCTGATGTTTATAGCAGCGTTATCTACGATAGCCAAATTATGGAAAGAGCCCAAATGTCCAACAACTGATGAATGGATAAAGACGTTGTGGTATATATACAATGGAATATTACTCAGCCATCAAAAAGAAGGAAATCTTGCCATTTGCAATGACATGGATGGAGCTACAGAGTATTATGCTAAGCGAAGTAAGTCAGTCAGAGAAAGACAAATACCGTATGATTTCACTCTTATGTGGAATTTAAGGAACCAAACAGGTGAACATAGGGGTTGGGTGGGGGGGGAAGCGAGGTAAAACCAGGAAACAGACTCTTAACTATACGGAACAAACTGAGGGTTACTGGAGGGGAGATGGGTGGGGGAAGGGGTAAATAGGTGATGGGCATTAAGGAGGGTACTTATTGTGACGAGCCCTGGATGTTGAATGCAAGCGATGAATCACTAAACTCTACACCTGAAACTAATATTACACTGTATGCTAAGTAACTGGAATTTAATAAAAACTTGGAAAGAAAAGTAAAGCACCTTCAATGCTTGAGTTCCCTAGAACTGGAAACATCTCTTTCTAGCTGCAGCCAGAAGTCTGGAATTCTAATACAAACACACAGCAAGCAACAACAATAACAGTGATGAAGCATTTTCTGTCTGAAATTTCTTGCAAGATCGGCTTTCAAGACTGTTGCCTGTGTTACAATTTTGGAAGAGTACCTTTAGAAAGAGCATGTTTAGAAGCCAAGAACTGGATCCCTCATTGACTCAGAGGTCCCTGCTGGATGGTGGAGAGAATGAACACCAGGAAATGGAGCTAGGAGGTTGGAGAAGGATGCATCCATGTTTAATTGGTCCAAATTTGGGGCGCCTGGGTGGCTCAGTCAGCTAAGCGTCAGACGCTTGATTTCCGCTCAGGTCATGATCTCACAGTTCGTGAGTTTGAGCCCTGCTTAGTGCAGAGCCCACGTGGGATTCCTGCCCTCTCTGTCTGCCCCTTCCCTGATCTCTCTCTCTCTCTCAAAAAAAAAAAAAAAAAAAAAAAAGGTCCAAATTTTATCCCAGTCCTCTTACATAAAACAGCCCTTGTGTTCTGAAGTCAAATGTAATGAAATGCTATAATCATCATTATAGAATGACCTTTTCCTTACCGAGGATATGACTAGTAGAGTTTAGGTGCTGGCACTGGTGAGTAGAAGGGAGAAAATGTACATTTTTTTCCCTGACATCTCAGAGTGGATTAGGAGGAAAGGAAGGTAGTGAGAGGCATGTCCAGGATGTGATAAGTTGGGATGATAATGAGGGTACTTGAGCTCAAGCTTAAGGGTTGGGGTCTGTTATGCATGTGAAATGGTTCGAAGGAGACTTCTGTTGAGACTGAAGGTACTATGTGAAAAATATGCAGGTTTAAGAAGATTGCGCTGAGATGCCGTATAAATGCACAAATGCACTAGAGAAGTTTCTGAACGCTGCATAAATCACCTTGGGGAGCTTGGCAAAAGGATTCTTAGGCCTCGTGCATGGCTTCCTGAGCCAGAATCTCTGGGTTAGGTGATGGGCTCCCAGTCAATTTTATTGTAATCAGCCTAGTACCAGTCCAGTATATTTGGGGGAATAGATGGTGGGGGAAGGATCAACAAAATATAAAATGGCCGCGTAGTGGACTGGTTTTTAAAAGACTTTCTTGTTGCAAACACCTTTTTTTTTTTTTTTTTTTTTTTTAATCAGTGGAGCTACACAAGGGGTAACACCGCACTGAAAATAATTTTTAATGATTTTCACGCAGAGGAGAAGATGTTTGCCTTGTAAAGTCAAAGTGTGGGACTCTCTAGAAGTGGGTAGACTGATAATAAGCACTGATGGGGAGAAAAGACATTTTGGAAAGATGCTGCTTTCTTTTTTTCTTACTTAACCTAATTGAAGTGATCTCCTAATATTAAAATGGATTACACTAGATACATTATGAGTAGGTTCACCTGCCTTGCTTTCTTCCAACCAGACTAAGGTTCAGAGAGGTCAGTACTGAAGGTTGTTGCTTCATTAAAAATTCTGTCTGCATCGGAAGGAGCGCTGGAGCAAGCCTGATTTATCAGAAGCCCTGTGCTCTGCTTCTGTGTGATGGGATAGAATGAGGAGAGCCTGGCCCTCATCATTTCCTGTGGTTCTGGGACTCCCTCGGGAGTCTCGTTCAAATACCTACCAAGTAAGCCTTTTGTTAGGAACAGAGATGCTTACGTGGAATGGAGTGAACTATAGGTGCCCACACAGCTTTAGCTTTGTATTTTCTTTCCTTCTGTTCTCTTGCAGCATGCTTCTACTCTGTTTATCTAAAGGCATTTTATAATCTCCTTTTGCGACCTCAGGGATAGATTGAGAGAGCCTGGATTTTAGGATTTGTGTAATTTGAGCATTGCCGGACGTAGAGGTGCTTTTAACCCCAGAATTTTCGACGTGGAGCCCAGGGATGGCCTTCTGAGCAACTGGAGTCCCTTACGTTGCATGCCAAATTTTTGTGTATGTGAGGTTTTCTGGGGGGGGGGGGGGGAGACGCAACTATTTCCTTGGTTTTCAGAGGGGACTTGGGCCTCAAAATGATAAAGAACCAGTTAAGTACAAGTTAAGTACCAGTTCTCTGTGGGAATTTGACACCAATAATTGATAGTTACTGTGGATTCCAAGAAGTCCTCAAACTAAAAGAACAGAAAAGAATAGAAGGTCATCAGATGACACCCTGAGGGTGGACCTTACCACATTGGGTCTGAGGGTTGCTCTGACTGGCTCTATCTCTTAATGATGGATGCTTCTGTGGCTTATTTCGAAATGTGGGCTGCTAAAAGGATTGAAGAAGGGACTGGATTAGGAGGGATTCTCAAAGACGTTGCAGGGCAGAAAGGGGTCATGATTCAGATAACCCTTCATCAACGCCTGTCTTTTTCAGCCAAACTTGGGCATCACGCTGCCTGATCTTGTGATACAGGCGTATACACTCAGATCTGACGAACAATAATCTGAGAGACTAATACTGCTTTTGTGCTGGGTTATCTTGTAGCCTCAAGGAGGCTTCCCAGGGCAGGTGTTCCTAAGAGGAACACAATGATTTCATTTACAAGAGACCATATATGTTTTCCTTGTCGACCAAAAATTACTTTAGGATATTTCCTTACTCCACTTCTTTTTTTTTTTTTTTTTTTTTTTTTTTTTTTTTAATTTTTGGGACAGAGAGAGACAGAGCATGAACGGGGGAGGGGCAGAGAGAGAGGGAGACACAGAATCGGAAACAGGCTCCAGGCTCTGAGCCATCAGCCCAGAGCCCGACGCGGGGCTCGAACTCACGGATCGTGAGATCGTGACCTGGCTGAAGTCGGACGCTTAACTGACTGCGCCACCCAGGCGCCCCTATCCCACTTCTTAATATATGTGAGTGTGAGTAGTTATTTCAAGGGGAGGACAATGGCAAAAGTAAATGTTTCTTGAGCATTTTGAGATTTCCTGATAAAATTCTTGAGTATATCTAGAAGATTATATTAGAAGCTATCCTATAGTAATGAAGATAATCCATGAGGAACTCTGTGAATCCATAAGGCCACTTTAGAGATGAGAGAGTGAGTTCCAGATTTGCCTAATACTACCAGCTTATAAATGGAGACTTGGGATCAAGACAGGATCTCTGATACAATTTCCACAAAGCAAATGTGTCTCCAAGCAGGAGATGCCCTGGGGCTAAGACTATGAGCCTTCTCCAGGTCTTTTCTGATCTGAAACCAATTCATTCCTTTAAGCCTACCTCCTTCTTCCTTAAGTGAGTGGACTATTTCTCTCTCCTGTACGATCAGCTATAAGAAGTTGCTTTGACTTTCTATCTTTTAGCAAAGATGAGGTCATTTAAGAAAATTTTACACCAAGACCTGTGTGTTGCTTACTGACAACTGAGTTGCTCTACCTATTCCGCAACTCTTCATTTCCCTTTGTCTGTCTTTTCTTTGGGTGTGAAAGTCTTTTTCTCATGCTAATCTTTCAAAATTAATACAGTATAGTATTTCCGTATTTGCAAGTTCTGAGTGAAATGTCTTAAACCAGAAAGAAAGCAGCCAAATCAAAAATATTTCCCCATGGGTGACATTAGCAAGATGGTAGAATAGGAAGCCCGGGAGCCTCCTTTCCCCCACAGACAAACTTGATCAACAACACAAGGGCAATTCCATTTGCAAAAAATCCAGACCCCAGGTGATGGGCATCTGAACCCGAGTTGATCATGGAACCAGCTACATCCAAGCAGGTAGGAAAATTGGAGACATTCACTCATTGTGCTTCTCCTTTCCACTGCCCCCAACATGACATGACCGGAAGGAAACATCCAGCTCTCCCCTGGGAGGAAAGAAAAGACTGGACTCTGGGTCCAATATTCTGATTTTTCTGGGGATTGCCCAAGGGACTGGTTTTTTGTCTTGCTTGAATCTGAGTGCTGACGGGAAAAACCCTAGGTTTACAGAACTGAGAACAAAGA